>NC_063044.1:69596846-69800588 GCF_018812025.1 Megalobrama amblycephala
AGTGTGTTCATGTTTTCACCTGCAGAGCTCTTATCTCGATGAATTCAACACACAAAATGAGTCAAAGACGCGGTTTGTGCGAGTGAAGGCGGAGCCACAATGCACACCTCCTATTACATTATCGTCATGGACCAATGGTAGTACGAAGGTGTTTTTGGAGCTGGAGCAAACTTTTCCTGAAAGTTGAAAGTTCGCTGTGTTAGTCATGAGGCACTAACACAGTGAACTTTTCCTGAAAGTTCGCTTTGGCAAGCCGTTTCGAACTTCCAAAAAGAACACAAAACATTTGTTTTGGCCTGATTTTGTTCGAAATGACATTACTTCAGTTCGTTCTTTGATTTTGTTTGAAGTAAACCGGGGCCTTAACACTTTAAGACCTGAAGGCTTTTTTAGAATGTTTTTTTCTGAGTGACACACACAAAAGTAAAGACTCATAACTCCAAAATTGTAGTAAGGAGAGTCAAAAGGTAGGTATCATTTGATAGAACACTTTTTAAATTAAGAAAATATAAACTTCATTACACATGGACATTTTCATGCTGAGAAACTGCTGATAAAATACACAAAAAAAAAAAAAAAATATATATATATATATATATATAAATAATAACTCAGGAATGCAATAAGATTGGATAAAAATTATTTTTTGGTGATGCTCTCCTACATGTGAGCTGCATCTGGTTCAAATTTCGTGGTGATAGCATAAAGTATAGTTTAATAAATTGTTATTTTTTCCACAGCCAGGTGGCGCCCACGGGTGGTAAACTCCGGTTTAGAGGCACTTCTCAGCACTCATTAGGAGTTTTTCAAAATGTTTAGATGCATTTAAAAAGATGAGATTCTAAGCTTTAAATGATATCTATTTTGTGTTATTCCACTTTGGAAAAAGAACATGGATTGGTCCGGGAACATTGGATACACAGTGCATCCCGGAAAGATGAGAGACATGTTTTTAGCTAAGTATGTTAAATTATTCTGTGAGTAATATCTTGTGATCCTCGCAATTAATTATGTTGATTTTGGGTTCATTTTAATCATGAGAATCTGCTTTAAAGGGGCTCTATGTAGGATTTTTACTTTAATAAAGCATAAAAATACCATGATATGTTTGCAGATATTTAGGAAACATGCTAAGTTCACCTACTTGTTTCTCAGAAAAACAATTCTACGGCCAAATATTCTACTTTGAAATGTGTGTTCCATGTCAGAATGTCTGTCTTTGTTTTGGTCTGTGTGAAACCTTGTGCTGCCAGTTTATCCAATAGTATTTCGACATCACTGGTTGCCAGTTGGTGGAAAACATTGTGTATTGTAGCCATGGAGTAGGTTACAGCTTTACAAGTCTTGTTAGGAGAGATGCCACTATAAATTAGACAGAAACAATTAATGATCAACTACTGGGCTAACCTATAGGGGCATAAAGACAGACAATCTAAGTGGAACAAAATAAAAGGTCTAAGACTTTTTTCTATGTACACAAAAGGCCTATTTATTTCAAATATTGTTCACAAATCTCTCTAAATCTGTGTTAGTGAGCACTTCTCCTTAGCCAAGATAATCCATCCACCTCACAGGTGTGGCATATCAAGATGCTGATTAGACAGCGTGTTTATTGCACAAGTGTGCCTTAGGCTGGAAACACACTCTAAAATGTGAAAACCAGATATTCTCTTTAGTATCTTACAAATACGTTCAAGAATTGTTCAAGATAATATCTCAGTTTTATATAGGTTCCTGCACACATAGGTATAAAGGGAAATGAAGAAGAGGATAAATTAGCAAAACAATCATTATGAGAAACATCTAGGTTATGTATGTAACCTTCTTGAAGAAAAGCGAGCACTGACCCGACCGGGCTGGAGCAGGGGTCTTCTCGCCGAGATAGGGCATAGGCCTGTCTAGTAGACAAGGCTCTAGCCGAAGTGATGGTAGCCACCACCTGAGGTGGCAAGGTACCTAACCTTTCCACGACCCGTCCAGAACCCACACATGCAGGTTCCAAAGATCGGGACGTGGGTGCCAGAGGGTGCCCCGTCTCTGAGAGAGAAGGTCCTTCCTCAGAGGGATAGGCCAGGGAGGGGCTGTCACAAGGAGAACTAGTTTGGAGAACCAGGTCCAGCCGGGCCAATATGGCACAACAAAAAGGACCTGCTCCTCGTCTTCCCTGATCTTGCACAACGTTTGTGCCAGAATGCTCACTGGGGAAAACGCATACTTGCGCAGATCCCACGGCCAGCTGTGTGCCAGAGCATCCATGCCAAGAGTGCCCTCGGTCAGGGAGAAAAACAACTGGTAATGGGAATTGACTGGGGAGGCAAACAGGTCCACCTGAGTGTCCCCGAAGGGTTCCCAAATCTGCTGAACCGACTGGGGATGGAGTCTCCACTCCCTGGGGCGAGACTGTTGCCGAGAAAGCTCGTCGGCCACTAAATTGAGTCTGCCTGGGATATGAATGGCAGAAGCGACCTCATATATTTGAGGACTCCACAAAAGAATATGGCGGAAGAGTTGCGGCTCGCGACTGGAGCGTTGACCACCTTGACGGTTCATGTATGCTACAGTCGCAGTGTTGTCCGTATGGACCAGAACGTGCTTGTCTCTTAGCAGGGCCCTGAAGCGGTGCAGAGCAAGCCGTACTGCTAGCAGCTCAGGCAATTGACATGCCACTGGAGTCGAGGTCCTGTCCAGGAGCCCGACGCAGCATGCCCATTGCACATGGCAACCCAACCCGTGGCTGAAGTCTATTTCCATACTGAAAAAAAGAGATCCTCTGCAAAGGGGAGAGCACAAAATCCCTGTGCTCGCACAACTGATCTCAAGAGTGAGCCAGAATCAGCCAGTCGTCGAAGTAGTTGAGAATACGAACACCTTATACCTTGAGGGGAGTGAGAGCTCCCTCCGCGACCTTCGTAAAGACGCGGAGAGACAGGGCCAACCCAAATGGGAGAACTTTGTACTGATATGACTGCTCCACGAAAGCAAAACGAAGAAACGGTCTGTGTCGAGGAAGAATGAAGACATGAAAGTATGCGTCCTTCAGGTCGATAGCTGCAAACCAATCCAGGGGACGAATGCATTCAAAAATGCGTTTGGGGGTTAACATCTTGAACGGGAGTCTGCGAAGAGCTTGGTTCAAGGCACACAAGACCAGGATCGGTCGTAACCCACCTGTTTTCTTGGGTACAATGAAGTATGGGCTGTAAGACTCTGACTTCATATCGGCTGGAGGGACAAGCTCTATTGCGCCCTTTGCCAGAAGGGTCGCGATTTCCGTGCGCATGACGGAGGCATCCTTGCCCTCCATGGTAGCACGAACACCCCAAAACTTGGGGGCCACCGAGCGAAATGAATCGCATAGCCGAGCCTGATCAGATGAGCAAACGGGACTGATTGGGAAGTTGTAACCAAGCTTCCAGAAACTGGGGTCAGAGGAACTACAGGCATACCCAACGTGGGGCAGCAAGGTGGAACAGACAGCCCTAGCATGGGAGGCGTAACATCCCTTAGGAAAAGTGGAGTGAATACACACTCTGATTCCAGAGTTTGACAGAAGGGGCATGAGAAAGCAGCGCGTTCAATGACTGGCTCTGAGAGGAAACTGGCAAAGGGCGACGAGGAGAAATGTCGCCTTCTGTCATCCGTGGCCTCTTGGGACCCAGAGGTAGAGGAAACAGCTCTTTTAGTGAATAATTGGGTACCACTGGCCCTGGGGGAAAACAAGAAATTCTCCTCCATTCCTCCACCAGGGAAAGGAGAGGTTTCAGTTTCAGTTTAATTTATTTATATAGCACATTTAATATCGACAGAGTCGACCAAAGTGCTGCACAGAGAAATAAAATTATACTATTATCAAAAAATAAAACAATCACAAAGGGTATACAACACTAAAAACACACACTGAAAACAGTAGTTACTCGAGTCCATAAGCCTTTTTAAAAAGATGTGTCTTAAGTAGAGATTTAAAAACCGATACAGAAGTGGCTGATCTCAAGCTAAAAGGCAAGTTATTCCACAACTGGGGTGCAGCCACCGAAAATGCACGATCCCCCTTAAGCTTTAAGCGCGTTTTGGGTACTGACAGCAACAGTCTGTTTGATGACCTTAAAGGCCTATTGGTCTGGTGGTAGGACAAAAGATCTGAAAGGTAGTTTGGAGCCAAGCCATTCAGGGACTTATAAACAAATAATAATACCTTGAACTGGATTCTATACTCAATGGGGAGCCAGTGCAAACTAGCCAAAACAGGCAAAATATGTTCCCTCTTCCTTGTCCCCGTTAAAAATCCTGGTCCTGGTACCCTCTCCTGAAGAACTTGCAGGCTTTAGATGGGAGCTTGGGATCATCGCGCCAGGTGGAAGCACTCTGGGGACACAGTTGCAATGCAACTGAATGCTCCACTGGGGGGACCCCCACATACCCTTTATCCGCTCCGCCGTTGAGGGCGGCGAAGGCGGAGGAAGTACCAGAACGGTTTCGGGCAGTCAAAGGTGCCTTGCATGAACTGGTGACTTCCTAATGCACCTCTGGGAAGAGGGGAACCAGTGGGGGGCGCTGACGATTAGCGTGTGCAGCCCCCAGGATCCAATCATCCAGCCTTGAGCGTTCGGGGCAGGGTGGAGGATTCCACTCGAGCTTGATTCTCTGAGCTGCCTGGGAAAGCATGGCCGTCAGCTTGGGATCAGACTCGGAAGCTCCACCAGCGCTCAGGGCAAACGCCAAGCCAAACAGGAAGCGAGACGATCATCTGAAATGCGCCGTAACACCAACACCAACTGAAGACGTGTTGAAAATACTCGGTGACAAGGAGAGAGATGTGCTCAGCTTCGAAGCGAAAGCTTGAATGCGAGTTGCTTGCACTGCTTCTTATATACCCACACTGGGTGGGCAGAGTTCGCAATGCAAATATCGCAGACCAAGGTAATCAGCATACCATTGGCTTGTTTTGTTAACACTGATTGGGCTTTTGGGGGCGAGACCCCATTTCGTCAGTCTCTGACGTAACGTCGAACGTGACCGACTGAAAGGGAACCAGAGATTCAAGTTCTATTAAGTAAGTTAGAGATTAAGTTTTATTTTATAGTGATTGAAGAATGGCAAGTGGGCCTAAAGTAGAATAATGGAGAAAAGGGTAGATTTATTTACAACTTATAATTAAGTAAATCAAAAGATCAAATGTATAGGTAAATCAAGGGAAAAAGAGGTTGTTTATAATAAAATAATGATAGGTCATTCAAATTTAAATTGCACACTTACAGGGAAACATCCAGACAGGTTATGTGAACAATGTCACGTTGAATAAACAACACCTCATGTGATTCTTGAATTTATGTATGTACAGTATGAGCAAGAAAGGAACAATGCGATAAAAGAAATAAAGAAAAAAATAACCTGCTGGCTGGCAACTATTTATAAAAAATGCTGGTGGGGAAAAGTTAAAGTACAGTTAAAGGTATATTTCATGTACAAAATGTGATGCTTAAATAGTATATATTAATTATATAACATATTAAATACACATGGAAAAGTCTAGAGAAAACCATAATGTAAAATTAATTTAAAAAAACTTTATTATACATTAAATTAACATGATAAAAATTTAAGAAAGCAATAAATAAATAAATACATTAGATTAAAATAAGTAATTAAATGAAGTAATAAATGTTAAATTAATATTCCATAAAAATGTAAACATTGAATACAGTTAAAATAATAATCTAAAATGAATTAAAATTAATTAGATATAAATAAATATATGGTGGTATAAATTAAATAAATTAAAGTAAAATAAAAAGTTATTAAATGTTCAATTAACAAATGATTACAATGTAAGAATGCAGAGGAAAACTGTAAAAGAATTAAAACAACATAAGAATAAAATCTAGAGAAAATTGAAAAAAAAAAAGTCAATAAATTATATTTAAATAAATTAATAAAATTATTACAATAAATTATTACAATAAAATTATTAGTTATTAGTCATTTATATTAATCATTAATTTAATTAACAATTATTTTCAAATAAATAAATATATTTATCAATATTATAATAGTGAGTAGAAAATAATATAATTTCAGATATACAGATATTGTGAAGTGACATGTGGCCAAGTATGGTGACCCATACTCGGAATTTGTGCTCTGCATTTAACCCATCCAAGTGCACACACACAGCAGTGAACACACACACACGGAGCAGTGGGCAGCCATTGCTGCGGCGCCCGGGGAGCAGTTGGGGGTACGGTGCCTTGCTCAAGGGTCTCACCTCAGTTGTGGTATTGAGGGTGAAGAGAGCGCTGGATATTCACTCCCCTCACCAACAATCCCTGCCGGACCTGAGACTCGAACCCATGACCTTTGGGTTACAAGTCCGACTATCTATTAGGCCACGACTGCCCCACTATTTTGAGATTTATAATATTACATATTTCTGTTTAATAAATGGGCAGATGTGTTTTAAATTTCAGGATGGTGGTCCTTATTTCCTCATATTTCAGGATCCACTTCTAAAAGTGTGGAAAGCCTGATTTCGAGGATTCACTGCTGTATTTTAAAGTTGTGTGTCAGCGGACTAATGTTTGTGTGTCTATATGAAGGTCTACAGTGTAAATCCACAAACACATCTACTGCTTTATCAATATATGTTGTGCTGCTGCTGTGTGTAGATCATTAAACACACACACACACACACACACACACACTAAAATCAGACTGAAACAACACAGACACACACCATACACTGAAATCATGATCTTACCGATTTATTTCTGTTTCCTCTGTTGAATGTGGGATCAGTGAGTCTCTGTTTCAACAATAATGACAGAAACAAACACTCAGTGAAATGATGTTTGAGAATTATATACATACAGGAAACACTTGCCTTCTCTGTGTGTGTTTGTGTGTTTCCTGCAGATGCAGAAGATCCCGACAGCAGCAACAATCAACAGAGATCCAGCAGCAGCAGCAGAGATCAGCACTGTCCGAGAGACTGAAAGAGACGGTCATTAGTCCAGATCAATGTGTGCAGAAACACCAGATATCATCAGTGAAGTACCTGCAGCACATGTGTGACAGAGCTGAGTGATGTTGAGGTGTTGAGTCTGGTTTCTGATGGGATTGTTCAGCACACAGCTGTAGGAATCATCCACACACTCCAGATGGAGAAGAAGATCAGACCGGCTGCTGAGATCAGACACTCTGATGCTGGACAATACACTGTTTCCTTTGAACCAGGAGAGAGTCACATGACTCACATTCACAGCTGAACACACCAATGAACATGATGATGATGATGATGAAGAGTTTTGTGAAGAGTTACTGCTGATGACAGGAACAGGCAGACGAGCTGAAAACATGACAGAATGAATCAGATTCAGTAGAAATCACTGTGATCTTCTGGATAAAATGATCAGCATCATCACAGAATTCTCCATCATTTTATCATATTCTCAGTAACATTATCTGGTGAATTTAGTCCACAGATGTAACAGGATAGTAATTCTCTCCTCACCATAGACAGTGAGATTGATCGTGTTGATCGTTGTGTCTCTGGAGACTGTATAAAGTCCAGAGTCTGTGGTTCTGCTGTTGATGATGGTCAGAGATCCAGTCTGATGATCCAGTTTCAGTCTGTCTCTGAATCTCCCTTCAGCACTTTCATCATAAAACACACTCTTGTTGTTCATTACACTAGCTATGAGAACGTCACCAAACTTCCACTCGATCTCTTCATCTCTGTGTATTTGAGTGAAACTAGAGTTCAGAGAGACTGATTCTCCCTCAGTCACTGACTCTGACTTCACTGCATCAGCAACAAACACACCTGAACACAAACACACATAATCACTCAAATTAATTCTTCACTCATTTCAATATACAGTCAATGAAAGAAGCAGCAGCATCAACACAAATATCTGACTATATTAATCTTATACAACTGGAAAATATTAGAAGCAAAATTAATGATGAAATAATGTGTTTAAATGATCAAATAAACTGAAGTGAGACTATAAAAATACTCACCAGCCTGACACAAGCACAAACAGATGAAAAGAAACATTTTCTGAAATAGTTTGAAACAGAACTGTGATAATAGTCGTATCCTGACACTCGTGAAAACGTTGAATGTTTCTTAAAGCGAATGAATCTGCGGGTTTGTTGTTAAGTGGTTCAGTGAAACGAAACTCCTCCTTCAGATACTGCCATGCCTTCTCAAAATGAGCTACAGAAAGGAGAGAATGGGAACTATTTCTAATAATATGATTGGAATGTGTGGGAGGAGCTACTGGACGAGTTTAACTGCTGGATTTCTCTGAAAATCTTCATTACACACTGACAGAACAATCGACATTCGCAAGAGTGCAGGACTTGATTATTATAACATTTCTGAAACAGTTAAAACATGTTTGATACATTTATTTTCTTCTGGTTGTTCTCCTGGAGTCTGACTGGTGAGTACTTCTAGTTATCTTTATATTATCATTTCTCCACATGCAATCTGATATTTATTAATTTTCCTCTAATATTGTCAAGTTTTATCAGACTAAACCTTCAGAAATACTTCTGTGGAAAATGAAAAACTCCAAATGTGGTGTTTGTGTTTGTGTTCAGGTGTGTTTGTTGCTGATGCAGTGAAGTCAGAGTCAGTGACTGAGGGAGAATCAGTCTCTCTGAACTCTAGTTTCACTCAAATACACAGAGATGAAGAGATCGAGTGGAAGTTTGGAGACATTCTCATAGCTAGTGTAATGAACAACAAGAGTGTGTTTTATGATGAAAGTGCTGAAGGGAGATTCAGAGACAGACTGTGACCATCATCAACAGCAGAACCACAGACTCTGGACTTTATAATGTCTCCAGCAACAAAAGAGATGTGTTCAACAAGTTCAGACTTACTGTCTATGGTGAGGAGAGAATTGGTTATTTTATATACAGCCCTAGTCAAGTTTACATAAACCTTGCAGAAACAAAATGCATGTTATTTTTATTATCAAAAAAAAAAAAAAAAACCCCACCCATGGATCAATGATTCATTGGCTCAACATCCATTACTTATAAAGATAAATACATTAAACTAAAAAACAATATGTACATTCATAACTTTTCAAGCTCTACTTAACATATTCTAGTGTGTGCAACAGAGAAAAATGCATACTAAAAGGTGAACATAATTGTATACATAAAGTAAATGAAAAAGCGTAAGTAACATCAACTAGCATTATAACTTGGTTAAAATTAAGTAAATCTAACTTAAAATTTGACTTAGGGTGCATTCACACTTGTAGTTTGGTTCGTTTGGTTTATTTGGTCCGGACCAAAGAAGAAAAAAAAAAAACATTTAGTCCTGGTCCGATTAGTGTTCAGATTAGCAATTTTATCATCGAACCAAAAGATACCGAACCTTAAGGCATAAAGGTTCATGAAGAGCTTACAAAATGTGTAAAGTAGTCAAAACAGCGGCGGGAATCCATCCGTCACACACAAACTATGCCTGTCATGGGCAAACTCGCGAACTATGGGAAACATGGGCAAACTATGACAAGAAAAACCGACATGCGTGAGGATTCTGTCCTTTTTAGGGTCTCGCCTTCCTGTTTTTGGTTCTTTTACATGTCTTTGGTCCGTGTTGCATTCCTATATCATTCGAACCGTACAAGAGTTTGTTTGGAAGCGGACTGAGACCCATCTTTTCAGCGGTCTCGGTCCACTTGTTTGGTGCACACCAGGGTTCGGATGGCAGCGTTCACATATGTTCAAATGAACCTCACTAACCGAGTAATCGCACCAGGGTTCGATTTAATCGAACCAAACATGACAAGTGTGAACGCACCCTTATTAGTAAAATGCATGATATGCAAATCGTATATCCAGCCAATGAGTGAAGCTGTAGCCATTTTGAAGTGATGTGGTGAACTGTGTCAAGCTGTCTTTAAAGAAAATAAGTAAAATATTAGAGCTTGACTTTTTAAACATTCAAAAACACTTGTTTGTGTTAGTGCACTTCTTAACTGCAAGCACAATACAACATTTTCTGAGGCGTGATGTGGTGACGATGATGAAAGGAGGTAAGCTAAAGCTTTTTTTATATTAACAAAGCAAAACATTAGATTTTGACTTTTTAAACATTAATTAAAACACATTTATTTGTTAGAGGGATGTATTCCTTAACTGGAAGCACAATGCAACATTTTCTGAAGCGTGATGTGGTGAAGATGGTGAAAGGAGGTAAGCTAAAGTTTATTTTTATATTAACAAAATAAAATATGAGTGTGTCTAACGTCCAGTTGTTTATTTATTTTTGTAGTCATGTGGATTTGTTAATTATTTTGAACTGCTATGATTTCTTCAACAATCAAAAACTTGTTATTTATGAATACTTTGCAACTAGCTTTATATTTAGGTTGATTTTGTACATGTAAGTTTATTGCACATGAATCAAGAAACCAGTTTGCACACAAGTATATTTTATAGATTCCATTGAACATATGGTTGGGTGCTTGCTTTTAATACATAGTGTTTGCATGTATTCATAAAGCATTATATAAAAATTAACCAGGGTTGGGAAGGTTACTTTTAAAATGTATTTCACTACAGATCACAAAATGCTTTAAAAAATAATTTGTAAAGTATTTCGTTAGATTACCCAAGTTTTGTAACTTAATTTTTTTAGAACACTTTGGAATAATAAGAATGCAACACAAAAACAAGGTAAATGCAAGTTTTTATCTAACAATTCTGACTTTTTTCACAGATTTGCGTGATATAAAGTTGAAATTACGAGTTGTAAATTCAGAAATGTGATATAAACTTGCAATATTTGTATCCCTTCGCTAAGCCACACCCGAAAACCGCCACAGGCCAATCGTGGTTTATATATATATATAGTTATCTTTCATATTATACAAAAAATGGCAAAGAGCAAAGAGAAACACGGCCATGAGATAAAAAGCTATTGTAAAAGTTTTCACAAATCGAGCTCGACCTAAAACAATGTTATTTTATTCCAGCAGTCTGCGTGTTTACTGGTAATAGACGTTAAACATGAAGAACGCCTTTCTTTCACATTCCTTACTGTCGGACTTACCAAGGGGTTTACGGACAAGAGCTTTGCTGTGAAAAAATTCACAGATCAAGCTGGTGAAGATGACACCGGTTTCATTCCTCTAAGTGTCCAACATTTGGAGCTATAGCCATTATAAAATTAAGAGTCGTTACGGAAAAAACACCTGATTTCGGCCCAAAGGACAGCGTCACCTTAATTCACAAATCATGGAGAACGATATTCGGTATTATTTGCATGTGTAACCCCTCTACCCAGGTCCTACTCGCCCCGCTCTGTGCGGGCTTCGAACCCGGGTCTCCGGTGTGGGAGTCGGACGCTCTAACAAGGAGGCTAAAGGCTGCAACCTCTAGCGTCAGTCGCTAGAGCATCTCTTGAGATCAGAGGAGTGAGGTTTACTCGCACAGCAACTACTAGCTGGCCTCCGTTACACTTGTATATGACAGCGCACTGCGTATTTATAGCCAAAAGAAATCTGAATATCAAACCGCAAACTATCTTTACTGTGGTCTAACACCACCTATCAGATTGTGCTTCCAGCGTTATATTAATGTGGTCTATGGCTTTATTAACATCTACACCTACCCCAACCCTGAACCTACCCTTATAATAATGCATATACAGTAATTTTGTGTTATTTATCATGACAACAATGATGTAATATTGATGTATGCATATGCAGTAAGTCCGGGTAGGACAATCTGACGGGTAGGTTAGCTAGCTAGGTAACTCAGCACATCATTGCTTGGAAATAATGACGGTTCTTTGTTCATAATGCATATATTTGAACGTAAAATAAGATGATTAAAGGCAAGACGGAGTAGCCTGGCGTGCTAAAAATATAAGCGGGAGAATGTTATCATTGCAAAGTGGTCAGGCTAATGTCTTGTGTTTATTCCAGACTTATGGATAAGCTGTTTGATTTATAATTATTAGGTTATTTTCACAAATTTCACTTAACCTGCTGTGGATGTACAAAGCTTTTACTCAATAAATGGTGTGTTTCCCATTTGAATGGTCAGCGTATGAGGCGGCTGCTAGCGCTGCTCGCGCTGGGAGCTTTAGCTTCAATTTTGATCAAATTATTTTCTAATCGGTTGCATATACATGTCTTGCTCTCTCAGATATTTCACCTGTTCGCCAAAAATGACTAATTATCTCCTTGAAAATGTCTGACACCGGTGCATACTGTAAATGACTTGCCAGACGCGAAAGCTTGACAGACGTAGCAACAGTAACTAAGGAGGGCGGGGCTTAGCGAAGGGTCCATTTTCCAGAAAAAAGTCAGAATTGCAAAAAGTCAGAATTGTGAGAAAAAAAATTCTGAATTATGATAAAAACTCATAATTTTCTAGAAAAAAAAGTCAGAATTGCAAGAAAATTAGTCTGAATTGTGAGATATAAAGTTGCAATTCCAAAAAAGATTTTTCAGAATTTCTATCACGCAATTCTGACTTCATAACTTGTAATTGTGAGATTAAATCTCACAGTTGTGAGGAAAAAAGTCAGAATTACCTTTTTTTTTCACAGTTACAAGGTACTCAAACAACTATCACAAAACATGAAAACAGTCGTGGATCATCCAGTAATGACAGTTAAGATTCAAGGGTATCGACATTTTTGAATGGGGCAGTTTTTATAATATCAGTCATTTTGTGTTGTGGAGTACATGTAAACATCTGTTATGTGAAATAGCTTATTCAGGACAGTACATAACATCCGATTTTTATGATCTCTCTTATTTTGTTAAAATTATTAAAATGATGCATATTCTGCAGGGGTATGAAACTTATGAACAGAACTGTAGCTTAGGATGATTTTGCAGACTTTCCAAGTCAGAGAATCACCAATTGTTTACATGAATTGCCCATCACAGTTTACATTCATGTTTAAATTAAATAAATAACATTAAAATTTAAAATGTAATTGTTATGAAATACAGTTACTGAAATTTTGTATTTTAGATACGTAACTGAGTTACATGTATTTCATTACTCCACAACCCTGCACTAACACATATGCATTGAGTTTTCACTCAGCTCCAAAAAGAGTATATAACAAAAACTTAAAAAACCTATTTTATGTTGTTCAATACTGTTCTTTTTCTCTCCATCTTAGTGTGAACAGTTGTGCAACAATAGCAGGATATGGTGGATCCTGTTAGAACAATTTCTGAAGGTAACAACTTTTGTTAATTTCACACTTGACTATTAATTGTTTTTGACAAATGGCTTTGAAATAATAATAATAAAAAAGGTGAACCAGCATATTTTCTGCATTTTGTCAAATCACTGTCTGCTTTAAAGACATATTTTGTCTCTGTCAGTTTAGATATAAAAGCATGAAAATCAACTTTTTGTTTCATTTACTTCTCAGACCAAAGCTGTGGAAATACACAGAGAAGTTGATTCAGTGTTTAATGGTGTACCTCTCTGACAATGATGATCTCATCAGGCATCACCAGGTGAGTATCTGGAGTACATCTAATATATGGCAGTAGTTTTTAATCCTGGTCTTGGTGACCCCTGCACATTTTTGCATCTCTCCCTTATTTGTCACACCTGATTGAGATCATCAGCTCGTTAGGAGAGAGCTGAGTGTGTCGGATAAGAGGGACATAAGATGTATTCGACAGTAACTGTTTCTCATGGGGATGTAAGGTATTTTCAGCATTTACAGGGGTTAGCTGGTGATTTTATTGCTGCCTGAATCCAGAATGTCAATTTTTTTCTCCCACCACCCACGTAAAAATGCCTGGCCGAACGACCTACTGTTACCAAGGTCGTGTGGTAATTTAATGCCATCTGAATCCACATCTCTGAGTTTACCAGAACAGGTTGATATAAAATTCACAGTTTAAATCCTTTTTGCACCGTATAAGCATTGAACTTTGCTGTAATTTGCATGCATTTAAAAGATACATTTAATACAGAAATGTTGGAGAGTATTTACAAAAGCCATATTTCATTACCGCTCCACACAGCGGTGGGAAGATGTTAAGAACAAAAGGAGAAAGAGAAACAAAGCATATAACATTTAAAATGGGTCATTATTCTGGCAGCAACAGGTGTGCAATACCATTTTAAAATATGTAGAACTGCATGCATTAAAAATATAAACCAAATAGCTTTATGCTTAGTTCATGGAAATAAGAGGCTGCATTAATTTTCTGACTATTCCCACTAATTTCCCCATTTTTATAATGAAATGCACCATTTTGAAATAAAATGCAATACAGAAAACCATTTCAGCTACAGCGTATCTATTTTTAAAAAAAGGAGATTTAAATATTTAAATAATAAATATAATATTATTACACTACATATGATACTATTCTCATTATTCCATGCATATAACATTTCATTTACAGCAAACAATCGTGCGACTGACTGGGTGAGCAGCGCACATGTTCCACAAAACACACTCCTTCACTGTGAATAAATCGCCACCAGAATGCATGAGTTTTAATACTGAAGATGGCAGGAAGATTCTTTGTATTCTCCAAATTTTCTTTGATATGCACATTTGTGATGAAGAGAACACTTTTAATAGCAAAACAACCTATTTGCAAATTAGAATAAATCACATTGATTAATTTTACAATCTTACTAGCCTGTTTTTTAGAGTAAAAAACAAAACAAAAAAAACAAACAAACAAACAAACAAAAAAACTTCTGGTAAGGGAGCTGGTGTTTTGAGGCACTCCCTGCCATGCCGGTCCATATATGCCACTGCAGTAGACACTTCCTGCAGTTTCAAGGTTAATGATTAATTGATCATTCATTTAAATGATGATCAATCATGTGAATTTGTGTCTTAATAATGGCAGTAAATCAATTTTACCCAAATAAAACAGAAATAAGTTTTCTTATTTCAAAATATCATTTTGTATCTCATTTTGTGTTATATAAATTCATTATATTTTTCCCATTTTAAAACAATCTGAAACTGCAAAGTAATGCAAGTAAATACACATTTGCTATGCTTTTCTTTAGGATGGTCATGGTGACCTTGAGGAACTGGAACAGCACACACACTGAGGATTATCATGAAGGTGGATTCATGGATGATGGAAACTTTCTTTCCCTTTTGAAGGGAACTCAACTCTGCGTTCATGACGCATTGGGAAACGTCACACCTGACCCGGTGTCTGAAAGCCAGCTATCTAACAACTCCAATCTCTATTGGCCGGCAACAGCCTATGACATAATATGGTGCGACCCGGAAGTATAAAAGGAGCGCCTGGAGAAACAGACAACATCTCTTCGTCTTCCGGGTCTGTTCTGTCTGATCGCGACTATATCGACTCCAATAAGGGATTCCAATAAGGGACGTCCGTGTTTGACGTCATCACGTCCGGCAGCGAGCGCTCCTCTGGCTGCTGTGTATGCGGAGCTGCTGGTGTTTTTGGGACGTGCTTTTCGGCAGGCTGATAACCTGCTTTGTCTTGTCTGTCGATGTGCTTGCTTCACTTTCTCCTCATGTCTGAGAGGATTTAAAGTGAAGCCCAGGCTTTGCTTGGCCCATCCTTCAGCATGGCGGCATGGGTATTTCGTTCCCCAATGCGTCATGAACGCAGAGTTGAGTTGCCTCGAAAGGGAACGCCTCAGGTTACGTATGTAACCATAGTTTCCTGAGAACAGAGAACAAGACTCTGCGTTGTCATGCCATGCTTCGGGCAGCCTGTTGAACAGTTCCTCAAGACAATAGATACTGACTGCTTCTCCAGGCACTCCTTTTATACTTCCGGGTCGTGCCATATTACGTCATAGGCTGTCGCTGGCCAATAGAGATTAGAGTTGTTGGATAGTTGGCTTTCAGACACCGGGTCACGTGTGACATTCCTCAATGCGTCATGAACGCAGAGTCTCATTCCCTGTTCTCAGAGACGTTTTGTCAAATTGTCACATTTTTTATTTAGAAGTGCTACAGTCATGATTTTTGGTTTCAGACTATATAAGTTGCTGTTGTTTCCAGAGAAGTATTGCAATCTCTGTCAAAAAACCTAAAATGCTTAATTTCTGTACTAATTGTGTGGAAACCTTTTGTGTGGAAAGTAAATTTCTTTGTTTTGTACAAATTGTATGTTTTGTGCTTATTCTAAGACATGTAATGTTCTGGAGCAGTACATTAAGTTTTAAATTAAATTTTTAACTTGTTTCAATTCAATTAACTGTCTTTTTTATGTAAATAAGCTTAAATGTTAACACAACTTGATATTAATTGGTAGTTTGAACTGGTGTTTTTAAGTAAAAAAAATGTTGAGTTAACAGATATATTTAAGTACCTATAACAGGTTATCTTGTTAGTTTGACATAAAATTGCTTCAAGTTGGATTTACTTAAAAAGTGTGATGCTAAAATGGTGCATATACATTTTAAGTAAATCCAACACATTTTTTGCAGTAATGACACAGTATTAATAACCACTTATATGTACATTTTTGAACAATGTCATTTTTTAAATTTAGCTATTATTTATATTATGTCTAAGTTAACATTTTTTATGTAAACTATCTTATTCAAGACAGTACTAAATAATAAAAAAAAATAACAAGGAATTTTTATGATCCATTTTATTTTGGTTATAAAAAAACATTATTTTGAGCATGATAATAAACAACATTTCAAGACTTCAAAAGCAAAAGCCATCAGAAATTTTCTCATAAAATGATCATTTTTATCAGGCTCCTGTGTTTAAGTTCAGTTATTTCACTTCAATCAAACTGCAATCGAAAGGATGGCACTTATAAATATGTTTTTTTAAAATCAAGAAATATCAATGCTCTGACAAATCACAGCTATTTTACATACTCAATTAAATTTATTCTCCAATATTTTCCAGCTTGTCTGCCTGTTCCTGACATCACCAGAGACTCTTCACAATGTTCATCATCATCATGTTCAGTGGTGTGTTCAGCTGTGAATGTGAGTCATGTGACTCTCTCCTGGTTCAAAGGAAACAGTTCATTCTCCAGCATCAGTGCGTCTGATCTCAGCATCAGTCTCTCTCTTCCTCTGGAGGTGGAATATCAGGATAACAACACCTACAGCTGTGTGATCAACAATCCCATCAGCCACCAGACCAAACATCTCAACATCACTCAACTCTGTCACACATGTGCAGGTATATCAGCAGCACTATATATATATATATATATATATATATATATATATATTTACTGCCCTCCAAAAGTTTGGAAACGCCCTAGAAAAGTGGGGTTTTGGATAATATTGGCATGAATCATTTTTAATTTGTGATAATTTTGCACTGATAAGGGACAAAACAAACTACGAAACAAACTTCGATTCATCAAAATATCCACCATTAGCAGCTATCTGACCTAAACTGGGCTCTAATTGGTTCATTGTATTGTAAACTTAATTGGCAATCAATTGTTGAAGCTATTAAGGTGTGCTGACCCAAAAAATCTTTTACAAAACTTAAACCAGTAAACCACCAAAAAATAAGGATTTATGCTGATATCGTCCAAAACCACACTTTGCCAGGGGTGTTTCCAAACTTTTGGAGGGCAGTGTGTGTATATATATATATATATATATATATATATATATATATATATATATATAATTTTTTTTTCTCTCACAAACTAAACAATTTGTTTATTTTAAAATTGCTAATTTCTTGTCTCACAAGTCCACTGTTGTGGCTTTACTGAAGCTGTGATCCGATTGGCTCTCTCTGCTCTGGTGGGCGTGGCTACTGTGGTTGTTCTGGTTTATGACATCAGATCCAGAAGTCTTCAACAGAAGAAGAGCGTCCAGAAATATCCATCAAACTCTGATTAATCAGATACTCAGGAAGATGGAGATGATTCTGAATGACTGGAGATATTATATTATATTATAAGAAATCTTTTGAGTAAATAGCACTCATGGTGTTGTTTTCTATGTTCAGTCACTGGTAGGTGCTACAGCAGGGTCTGTATAAGAGACTCGCTGTCTGAGGCCCCGTCCACACGGAGATGCGTTTCAGTGAAACCGCACAATTTTTTTATTGGATAGGCGTTTCGTCCACACGGATCCGGCGTTTTCCAAAGGTGAAACCGGTATTTTTTGAAACCGGGTCCCAGAGTGGAAAAATTTGAAAACGCCGTCTTGCCATTGTCGTATGGATGGGGCAATCCGTAAATTTTCTGAGATGATGATGTCATCATCCCATGTGTCGGCCCTAGTCAGATGTGCTAACGGCACAAAACAGCACCAACAACAGCAATAGCAGACTCTACATGGTTACATCCGTGCTGCAGAAGCTACTGAACCAAAATAAAGTGTTATTTCTAAGCTTTGCTAAAGTTTGTATTCAGCACGCAAGGTTTATGCGCATGCTCCAAGTCTTCTTCACTGCTTTGAGTGCATTTCTGCGGCAGAATTACAGCGCCACATAATGGTCTGGCATGTATACTACATCGTTTTGAGTCGTTTCAGTGGTTTCGTGTGGACGAAGATATTTTTTGAGACGAGGAAAAAAAAAATCAGTTTAGGGTAAGCTCCGGCTTCGTGTGGACGTAGCCAGAGAGTCATATTGATTGATCAGTATTCAATCGTCTCCTCAGTCTTCTTACATTTTTGGCAAAACAACACAAGCGCAGATGATGATTTAGACCCTGTAGCACTCATTATATTTCATAGTTCTATAATCTTCAAAAAAGTTTAAAAGAAGCAAATTTAAATGCAATTGTTCAGTATTCAAATCTAAATTTCCCATCTACGGGTCAGTTTCTGCTCTGGTTTTCACACTTCCTCTCTCTCACACAAATTCACATGCAGAAGTGACTGCAGCTTTTGACACTTTTAGCTTCTGAGAGTTTCAGTGTCATGAAAGAATGCTTATCAATGTTTATTTTATCAGAAGAGCATTAAACTATAGTGTGTTAATCATTAAAGTGTCTCTAAACAAGGGGTGTCCAAACTTGTTGCTCAAATCCAGCTGGTCCAAACTGGTACCAGCTAATCAAGTATTTCAGACACACTGGAAACTTCTAGGCAAGTGTTTGAGTGGAACTAAACTTTGCAGTTTCATTGTTTGAGGGATTCAGAGGAATACTGACTGAACTAAACAATGATCAGCTGAAGGACTATGAGTGGAAAATAAGCTGAAGAACAGAGTCAACAGACTAATGTTTACTTGAGCTATCTTTGCAACTTTAGGGCCCAGTTTCACAAACAGTGCTTAAGTTAAGCCAGGATTAAGCCTTATTTCAATTAGGGTATTTAAGTAGCTTTTATAAACATACCTTAGAAAAAACAGGTGTGCTGGTGTGCATCTTGAGAAAAAAAAAACAATGGCTTGGTATATTTCAAAATATGTCTGTGCAAGTTGCTTTCAGTTAAAAAGCTCAAACATGCATTTAATCTAGGACAAGCTTAAGCTCTCTGTGAAACCAGGGGTAAGAGTGACTGTGGTCAGTTAATTTTTAGAACATTAGCACACGTCTGTACTATTGTAAATTTCTGAGGATCAGTATTCTCCCCTAAAAGTGATTGGGCAGTGATCAAAATTGCCCATAACTCCTAAAGTCGCAGGCTCAAGTGTCTTTTGTCATTGAAATCCTTGGCTCAAGATGGATCATACTTAATCATCCTGGCTAAATTTCACGTTTCATGCCTTCTTCATGTTTTTTAGGTGCTTGAAGGATTGTTTATCACACAATTTTTCACACACGCTCACAACATTCATACCACATGGTAGAACTCCTCTTTCTGAACAACTTTGCCTCTGTTGCCGCTGTCAGTCAGATCATTCATTAAATATTGGAGATTATTTAAAAAGCGTCTTTCGCAAATATGTCCTAGGTTTTTGGCTCAACCTCCATAAATGTTAAATAGCTTATATATATTTCCTAGTAAATTGATTCTGTTGGCTGTAAACAATCTTTCCTTTTATGATCTAAGTGGTTGCATGCTTGTTAAATAAAACATTTGATCCAATTGCTGCTTGCAGTTATTTTTCTTCTTATTTTTTAATTTCAACAGACATGATGAGATTAATGTTTGTCACCTTTAAAAAGACTTTCTTCAGATGTTCATCGATTAAAGTCAGTCTTTAAAGACTTAACCTTTTTATCATCTAAATGAATGGCATATAGAAGATTTTATTTTCTGAATAAAAGTGTTTGTTTAAAACAGTTGTAAGTAAATACAGAATGTAATGTGACCAGAGAAAATATGTTATTTTGAAATATAGTACATAATGAAAAATATAGAAAGGATATCTGTGGAAATTATTTATATTATTATGTATTTATTTATTTTGTATTTACAACAAAATATAGAGCAAAAGGAGCAATACACTACAAAAAGGGAATTAAGGGGTATACGTGTCAAAGCAATAAATTATGAAGATTTTGAAATAAATGACTGCATATAAACATTTTACACTTTAAAACATCACAGTGAGAGAGATATGAAAGAACGTGTTCACTGAGCAGGTGAAGCTCAATCAGGCTCCAGCAGAGAAATACAAAACTGTCTGTACACATTAACAGAACAGAATCTGAAAACAGTACAAACATACACAAAACAAAAGCACTGCTCAGAAGCCCTGGAATGAAACCATTCATTTCCTTTTAACAGCCCTTAAACAGAAGCACATTTTTATCAGTGTCACATGACGACTCCTGCGTACACCACATCCTCCTCCTCTTGAGCTCTCTGTAAGAAAACACACCACAGATGTAGTCATCAAGAACATTACTGAACATTTATCATTTATTAACTTATACACACAAATACACATCTAGATCAGACTTTTAGCTGAAATAATACACACACACACACACACACACACAGAAATAAAGTTCATACTGATTTCTGTGCTTTTCGTTTGTAGAACGTCGGTTCAGCGTATGTGATTTCTTCACCACTCTGAACTGCTTCAACAAAAACGACAATTTGAGAATTATTGCTTTTTCTGCAGCACTGATTTCATTATTTTAATATTATAATACAGGGTTGTGGAATGCTTGATTCTGATTGGTTGAAGTGTAAGATATGAACCATGGTTTTACTAATTAATAATAATAAAAAAAAACATGAATCATGTTTAAATGATGGTAACCGCAAATTAACCATAGTTTAACTATGTTTATTTTTTTTTTTATACAAATGTGCCAAGACAAAACAACAACAAAAAACAATACAAAACAATTTACTATGATAAGGGTGTATAATAACCAAATTAGTCTGCACATCAATGGCTCCATTACTAGCTCTAAAATTACATGTTGGAATTAGTAACGGAGGCTTATAATGAGATGCATAAGAAATTAGTTCTTGAAAGTCAGAAGCTACCACCAACTGTTCTCATACAGTCATGACTTCTAGCAGGGAAACTTACTGTGCCTTTAAAAACTTGTATTTGTACAGATATGTCAGCAGTAGGAATACTTGCCCTCTTGGTGTGTTTTCCTGCAGATGCAGAAGATCCCGACTACAGTTACAATCAACAGAGATCCAGCAGCAGCAGCAGAGATCAGTCCAATGATCAACGAGGATACGCCTTGATACAGAGTAGACACAATGAAGGGTTAAAGTGAATGAATCTGTCAATCTAACCTTCAGCAAACACTATATCTGAACTATATAACTTCAGAGATCAGTTCAGCAAATATATCAGCGCTGTTGTACCTGCAGCGCATGTGTGACAGAGTTCAGTGATGTTGAGATGTCTGGTCTGATGGGTGATGGGATTGTTGATCACACAGCTGTAGGTGTTTTTATCCTGATATTCCACCTCCAGAGGAAGAGAGAGACTGATGCTGAGATCAGACGCACTGATGCTGGAGAATGAACTGTTTCCTTTGAACCAGGAGAGAGTCACATGACTCAAATTCACCGCTGAACACACCAATGAACATGATGATGATGAACATTGTGAAGAGTCTCTGCTGATGACAGGAACAGGCAGACGAGCTGGAAAATGTTATAAAACATAGATAAATGTGTATTAATGAAGTAGAGGAGAACAAAAACAGTGTACTTGTTCAAGCAGACAACAGTGGCACTGAAAAGCTTGAGATGAATTAAGAGAAGTGTTGTAGTCAAGACCACCTCAACCAAGACCGTAAAGACCAAGACCATACTAGCACTCCTCATATTCATCTGAAAGATCCACATTTACTGCCTGAGAAATGTCTTTTTTTAATCAATAATTATAATTAGAATAATAAGACACAATATAGAGCTGTTACCAATCAATTGAAATCACTAACAACAAAATTCATCTTTATACTGCAGAGGTGGAACAGAAGTTTAATCTGAATTTGTACAATTACAAATGCATAAATAATGTTGAGATTAATGCTTTAAAAATAAAATTTTGTTTATTGAGCATTTGTAAAAAAAAAAAATCAATATCACGTTTGTAATTGTGCTCATATTTGTGAAAACAGCATTTTTTCTTGTGATATTACGGAATTATAGGCTATAATTTGTTAAAATACAAGTACAAGTACTTTTTTCAATCATATCTTGAATTTTGTGGACATTTGTATTAATTTTGGCACAACAATAACAAAATAAATGAAATTAGAAATTAGTTATTGATTACATTTAAAGCAGGAAGTTTTACATCCACTCAAATGAATGATGTTAACAAAGAAATCAGACAATGCAATGGCAATTTTAAATAAAATCCCGAGTCCTTTTAGTCTGAGACCAAGATGAGATCGAGACCTTTAAAAAATGGTATTAAGACCAGACCAGTCTTGAGTACTACAACACTATTAAGAAATGTCATTTTTTGAATAAACCATGAAAATTTTCAGTTAAATATTTGAGAATATTTTTATTATGCCTCATTTACAATCAAGCTGTAATTAAATTTGCAGTAGTATTGAATAACAGTTATTCAGCTGCATATAATGAGTGAATGCTATGAAATTAGCCTTAACAAAGGAGTCAGCAATGTTATTTCAGGTTAAAAATTATGAATATGCTTATTTTATTAAAGTCTATAACCAAAACTGAAAATAAAGAAACACACATCATCAAACAGGATAGTAATTCTCTCCTCACCATAGACAGTAAGTCTGAACTTGTTGAACACATCTCTTTTGTTGCTGGAGACATTATAAAGTCCAGAGTCTGTGGTTCTGCTGTTGATGATGGTCAGAGATCCAGTCTGATGATCCAGTTTCAGTCTGTCTCTGAATCTCCCTTCAGCACTTTCATCATAAAACACACTCTTGTTGTTCATTACACTAGCTATGAGAATGTCTCCAAACTTCCACTCGATCTCTTCATCTCTGTGTATTTGAGTGAAACTAGAGTTCAGAGAGACTGATTCTCCCTCAGTCACTGACACTGACTTCACTGCATCAGCAACAAACACACCTGAACACAAACACCACATTTGGAGTTTTTTTTTCTCAATTTGAAAATCATTAGATAAGAAAAATAACATCATAAACAAATGTCTAATAAAACATGAAAATGAAAGATGGATAATAACAGAATGGTTTGTTTATGTGCAAATAATAATAAATGTAGCGCTTTTAACCCTGTCCTATTTTCAGATAGGTAAGAGAGCGCCCTGAGTTCGTATTAATAAACTTGGTATTTTCAACTGTATGGGTTAAGTGTGATTATTTATTCACTTTAACTTATTTTTGTGTAACTGTGTTTGTTACGTCTTTCCTTGGGTTCCCCTAAACTGCATTCACATAAATAGTGAAATGGGATTTTAATGTTTCTTGCTACTGAAATAATGGTTTTACCAATAAATAAGTCCATATATATATATATATAAATGCCTTTCTTACTCAAATTAAAGGAACACTCCACCTTTTTTGAAAATAGGCTCATTTTCCAACTCCCCTAGAGTTAAACAGTTGAGTTTTACCGTTTTCGAATCCATTCAGCCGATCTCCGGTTCTGGCGGTACCACTTTTAGCATAGCTTAGCATAGTTCATTGACTCTGATTAGACCGTTAGCATCTCGCTTAAAAATGACCAAAGAATTTCAATATTTTTCCTATTTAAAACTTGTCTCTTCTGTAGTTAAATCGTGTACTAAGACCAATGGAAAATGAAAAGTTGTGATTTTCTAAGCTGATATGGCTAGGAACTATACTCTCATTTAGGTGTAATACTCAAGGAACTTTGCTGCCGTACCATAGGTGCAGCAGGAGCAATGATATTACGCAGCACCTGTGAGCTCCTGCTTTCACAGGGAGCGTGCCTTGTAACCATGGAGACGTTTGTGAGTGGCGCTGCGTAAAATCACAACTTTTCATTTTCCATCGGTCTTAGTACATGGTTTAACTACAGAAGAGTCAAGTTTTAAATAGGAAAAATATCGAAACTCTTTGGTCATTTTTAAGCGAGATGCTAACGGTCTAATCAGATTCAATGAACTATGCTAAGCTATGCTAAAAGTGGTAACGCCAGAACCGGAGATTGGCTGAATGGATTCAAAAACGGTAAAACTCAACTGTTTAACTCTAGGGGAGTTGGAAAATGAGCCTATTTTCAAAAAAAGTGGAGTGTTCCTTTAATTCACAGAAAACAATTCAAGTATAATGAAATTAACAATTTACATAAATGTAAAATAATCAACCTTCAGGGTTTTTTCAAAATATAAAATGAAATAACAATTATGTAAATAGGAAATAGGAATTTCACAAATTCACTGATGAATCCCGAAAAAAATATCAATTACCACATTTTCACATATTCACTTTGTTGTCAATAGTCCTCATGTCACTCAGATATAAACCTTAAAATTTGAGCACCCAAACTTTTGCTCAATCCTCAAAGGACAACAATACGCTGGCAATATGAGCCAACTCTAAAATTAATTCAATATGTCTGTTTTTTTTTGTTTGTTTGTTTTTTTTGTTTTTTGCAGGCCTGTTTGATGCTGGGGTACGTTGTGGTAAAAAAAATAAAATAAAAAATAAAAACATAAAAGACCGCTTCACTCCTCACGGAGCAAACATAGGCGGGAAATACATTTAAATACAATGAAAAGAGTGTGTTTCACCAACCAGCGCTTTCCTGGTTCGTCATAAGTCAGTCTTATAACTGGCTTCACAGGTCTTTTACTGTGGAATCTCTGACTAATAGGCGTAACCGCTTTGGGTTTTGGACTCTGTCTTTCAGAGATAATTGCAGTGACTGGTTCAATATCTGGTTCTGACTCATATTCAGAAACTATGTCGTTGTCAGTGCATTCATCCTCAACCTGATCACTTGCCTCCTGATTAGTATAACAAGCCTCTTGCTCATCTCCAGTGTCATCAGAACATCTGTCCCTGGTCATCCTATTTACTAACAACTTGTGCATGTATGTCTGGTAAGGCACATTAAATTTTTCCCCCTCCGACTCGGAGGAGCTTCTTTTAGATCTCTTTTCAGCTTGGCAACATACTGAGAATGTTGTTTTTGCTCTGTCCTATCCATAGATGTCTCAAAGCAAAGATCGACAGGAAGTCTCGCTTCCCTACCAAACATCAAGTAGTAGGGTGAGTACCCTGTAGCATCACATTTTGTGCTGTTTATGCATGGACCAGATACCCCACATGCTGACTCCACTGACGTTTTTTCTCACATCCTAAGGTTCCCAACATTGAGAGCAAGGTGCGATTAAATCTCTCGGGCTGAGCGTCTCCTTGAGGATGATATGGAGTGGTATGTGATTTGCGAATCCCCAAGAGTTAGCAAGAGCTCTTTGATTAGATGACTCTCAAAGTCTTGCCCTTGGTCGGAATGGATCTCCCAGGCAAACCATAGTGCACAAAATACTTGTCTACTAAGATCTTGGCTACAGTGCGAGCAGTCTGATTCCTTGAGGGAAATGCCTGGGCGTACCTTGTAAAATGATTTGTGACTATTAAGATGTTACTTATTCCTTTTGAGTCAGGACCAAGCGAGAGGAAATCTATGCAGACCAGATTTATTGGCCCATGACTGGTAATTTGGTATAAAGGAGCTGCTCTATTGCATGGTGTTTTACGCGTAATGCACTCCTCACAATTCTTAATGTATTGTTCTACCTCGCAAGCCATTTTGGGCCAGTGGAATCTACTTCTGATGAGATCTGTGGTTCTTTCTATGCCCAGATGACCCATTTCATCATGTAGCAACTTACACACCTCCTCCCTGAACTCCGTGGGCAGAACAAGCTGGGAAATTTCTTCTCCAGAGGGGGTTTTACTGTCTCGGTAAAGCAAATCTTCTTTCATTACAAGCCTATTCTTCTCACGTTTCATGAGCCACAACTCAGAATTCATCTTCACATCGGTAGGCCATGTCCCTTGCCTCAACACTTCGATTACCTTCCTCAGAACGTCATCATTCTTTTGGGCTTTTACCAAATCAGCCATGGATTTCTGCTCCAAGAAATCACAGTCCAGCTGACAAGGGAAAGCATATGCGTCAGGGATGCACTCAGGTGAGGCGCCTAGTGTTCCACATACCTAGGTGATTTTTTAATCTTTAGGTCAACATGAACTCTCTGGCATATGGACCTTACTTCAGTCTCAGAGATGCTTTGCCAACCCTCTGTGTTTTCTTCTTCTGCCAGGTTTCGGGACAGCAAATCTGCATCAATAATTTTCTTGCCCGGTTGGTACAGCACATCAAAGTTGTAGGTGGATAAAGCATCCAGCCAACGATGTCCAGTGGCACTGAGCTTAGCCGTTGTAAGAATGTACGTTAGGGGGTTATTATCTGTGCATACGGTAAACTTGGCTCCATATAGGTAATCGTGGAATTTATCCACGACCGCCCATTTCAAGGCAAGAAATTCCAACTGGTGGATAGGATATTTCTAATCTGAATTGCTCAGTTTTCTACTGGCAAATGCCTCGGGCTATAATACAGCACCTAGCCCTTTAAGACTGGCATCTACATGCAAGATGTAGGGTTTTTGGGGGTCTGCAAAAGCTAGGACTGGGGCATTAGTGAGACATTAAATAATATACTGAAAAGCATCCGTGCACGACTGGTTCCATCGGTCAGACTCTTTCAAGTAGGTTTTTTTTTTTTTGTCCAATCTATTTTGCTGGGTAGGTGCATAACCCTTGGTAAGCTCAGTAAGAGGTCGGACAATGGCAGCATAATTGGCTATGAACCTACGGTAATACCCGCAGAAGCCAAGAAAAGATCTTAATGACTTAAGGTCCGTAGGCTGTGGCCATGTGCTGACTGCCTTTACATTGTCAGGGTCTGTTGCAATGTCGTCAGCTGATACTATGTACATACTTCACCTTGGTCTGGCAGAATTGGCACTTGTCCAATGACACTTTCAGCCCCACTTCTTCAAGTCTGTCCAGGACCTTCAGAAGTCTTTCCTCGTGTTCTTCCAACAACTTCCCAAAGACGATCAGGTCATCTAGGTAGAACCTGAAGCAAATTCATATCACCAACAGCTTTTTCCATCAAGCGTTGGAAAGTCGCAGGTGCCCCAGTAATGCCCTGTGGCATACACTCAAACTGATAGAATCCTAAGGGGCATATAAAGGCATTTTTTTCCTTATCCTCTTCAGACATAGCTATCTGGTAATAGCCACTTCTGAGATCAAGAACGGAAAACCATCTACTCCCTGACAAACAGTCTAATGCATCGTCAATGCAGGGTGTCGTATACTGACCAGGCACTGTTCGAGCATTAAGTGTGCGATAGTCTATGCACATTCTTACACTTCCATTTTTCTTCCGGGCTACTACAATGGGGGAGGCGTAGGGGCTTCGTGATTCCTTAATGATACCAGCTTTCATAAGCTCCTAAATGTGTTTTCTAAAATCATCTATATCAACGGGAGCTAAATGCCTGGAGCTCTCACGAAAGGGCCTAGGATCCGATAACCAAATAGTGTGTTCCACTCCTTTTGCCAAACCAACATCCCACTCATGCAGTGAGAACACAGACTCTCTCTCTCTGACATTGCCTGCCTAAGTCTCTCCTTCCATGACTCAGGAATTGGAGAGTCTCCAAAGTTAACTTTCTGGAGTCGGGTAAACCGTGGCACATTTTTGCAGGTTTTTTTCACATTGCAGCAAAACAGGCTTAAAATACTAATAATTTGTTGTCATAGAGAAATAAGTAATATATCAATTGAAACTATAGAATGTCTTCTTTTATTTGTGTATACTCAAAGTAAAAACAAAATGTTGTGCTTTTTACAAAATAAAGAAAATTAACACGATGCATGATCTGTCGTCTCCCTCTGAACAAAGTTTAATCTGATAGTTCTCAGGAAATGAACTGTAACTTAGTGAATACTAATCACAAAAAATTAGACTTATGTCTAAAGAAACATTGAGATGTCAGGTTTTAAATTGTGTAAGTCAAATCGAAAACAAAAATTCTGTGTTTATGTAATCTGTATGAAAAGAGACACATGTCAGAAGTCTGTGATTAAGCTCATTATCTGCTAACCATGTATTTATTGTCTTGAAAAGTGTTTATCTGTATGTAAAAGCCATGGTTTGTGACCTGGAAGACATGCCGTTAGTTCCTGAAATGTCCTGTTCTTCTTTAGAATAATTTGTGGACTAAATGTGCACAGAGCACCCTCCGGCTGCAAGTATGAATTGAAAACACCATTCCTGGAATATCCTGTTCTTCTTTAGATGAATTTGTAGACTAAATGTGCACAGAGCGCCCTCCGGCTGCAAGTATGAATTGAAAACACCAGCGCTCATTGTGATGACAATGAATATTAAATAAATATTACTCCTCTGTATAGAAAATTTATATAAACATATAAGAATCCATCAATATTTCTCCAAATGTGCATGCTTTTAAACTAAAAGCCTATATTCAGACTCTTTGCATCACAGAAATACATTATATTTTAAAGTATATAATAGAATACCATTATTTTAAATTGTAATAATATTTCACAGTATTGCTCTTTTTTCTGTATGTTTGATTTACACCATGATGAGCCTGAGACATGAATCACAGAAGGTTTTTTTTTTTCACAGCCTACCTGACTGAAAGAGCTCATTATTTATGCAGGTCATTACAGGTCATTATGTGAATTTTTTGTCTTCTCAGGTGTAAATGACCCATTATTCATGATGATTTAAGCCTCCACGAATACCGTGTTTCTTGACAAAAAGTGTCTTACAAAAACTAAATCAATATATTGTTTTATATGAACGAGTAGGCAAGATAATTTTTACATATTTTTGAATAAAAAACTCTAGTCTCAAACCTCCAATACCCAGAAGTCTTGTGAACACAGATTTAATATATTTTTCTGGCCTTATTTCAGTGACTGATTGGCCACCCAACATGGACAAGAACACAATTGGCTAAACATTGCAAATGTCAAAACACAAAAATAATAAAAATAATAAATACCCCATCGATGTAACAAATATACATTCATAACCATTTACATTATAATTTGCACGTAAAAGAAAAATATAAAATAAAACAATTTTAAATTATTACACTGGGTTACATAAACACAGAAATAAAGCCATAAAAATACTTACCAGTCAGACTCCATAAACACAAACAGATGAACATGTCAAATATGTTGTTGTGTCTAGATCAGAAAAGGAAATCCCAACAGAAATGGTCTAATAAATGTTGAAAGTGTCAGAAGATCAGGAGAGGACAGTGCTGTCGGTCTGTAGTGAAGCTCAGAGTGAATAATGAGCACTTCCCTTTAGAGGCTCTGTGGCTTCTCACTTATATGGGTTTCATCTAGGCTAACTACTTTTACAAAGTAACCTCGTGTCTACTGTGCTGCAACAGCTTGAGACTGTCTACGCTGGACATGACAAAGTGACTGACCATCGCAAATTCATTTGTCCTTCATGTCTGTTAGTAGGGCGAGTGTTTGGAGCACACTGAAGAAGAACAGTGTCCGGTGTGTACAGTAACACGGGTTATAATGGCTTCTGAAGTCTTTGGTCACATCCAGTGTAGACACAGTGAAGTTTAAGAAGAATTACTACTGACTGATGTTCCCATTCCCCCCAGTTCAGTGTTCTAAAAGATTGCTTTAAAAATACTGAAGTTTGATAAAATTTCATGTTATGAAATATTTAAATATTACTGAAATCCAATTCTGAGCTGATGAGTTCATCAACATTATCTGGTCAAAAGTCTTTCGACGGTAAGATTTATTAATGTTCTGAAATAATTCTCTTCTGCTCACCAAGGCTTCATTTATTTGATCCAATATACAGTAAAACATTTATATTGTGAAATATATTTATATTTTAAATAATTGTTTTCTATGTCAATATACAGTAACATGTAATTTATTCCTGTGATCAAAGCTGAATTTTCAGCATCATTACTCCAGTCTTCAGTGTCACATGATCCTTCAGAAATCGTTCTAATATGATGATTTGCTGCTCAAGAAACATTTATTATTATTATCAGTGTTGAAAACAGTTGTGTACTTTTTTCAGGATTCCTTGATGAATAGAAAGTGTAAAACAGCATTTATCTGAAATGGAAAGCTTTTGTAACATTATACACTACAGTTCATAAGTTTGAGGTCAGTGAGTTTTTTTGTTTGTTTGTTTTTTTTTTTAAGAAATTAAAACTTTTATTCAGCAAGGATGCATTAAATTGATCAAAAGTGACAGTAAAGACATTTATAATGTTGCAAAAACTTTGTATTTTAGATAAATGCTGCTCTTTTGAATTTTCTATTCATCATCTGAAGGATCATGTGACACTGAAGACTGGAGTAATGATGTTGAAAATTCAGCTTTGATCACAGGAATAAATTACATTTTAAAATATAATTTTAAGAGATTTTTTTTTTTAATTTTAATTTTTAAGAGACTTCTTTCAAAAACATTAAAAATATTACCATCCAAAAACTTTTGACCGGTAATGTACCCTAAACTCCAGGAAAATGGGTAGCAGGTACCAACAGAAGGAAGAAATACTTTTTTTTCCTTCGCATTTTATATATAAACCCTACTTCTTCATGTATGCTGATTCTGCAACTGATTCTTCATGAGCATCTAATGTTAGCCTAATTTATTATAACAACAGTCAAAAAATAAATGATTTATGCTTTAACCATGCCCCACTTTTCAAAAGCAAAAAAAAAAAAAAAAAAAAAAAAAAAAAAAAATCAATAGTTTGAAGTAATATATACCTCAGATTTATACAGTTCTGTTAATCCCTGTCCTGTGCCAAATCATCCATCATCCTTCTTTCTTCTTGTCAAGTTATTGCTACATTTAAGACACATGCAGATCCTGAAAAACCTTTAAATGATTTATTGTTTAATATGCACTTGAACCAAAATAACAATAATAATAAAAAAATCTCTCGTGACTAAAAACTAAATAATCTAACAAATATAATCACTTGTCTATTCAAAGGAAATTATTTCCACTTATTAAAGTCTGTCTGCTCACACTAAGAACATCATCATGAGAGATTAAAGAAACAGCATAAAAAACAAGAAAGAAAAAAAACCATTACATTTACCTATATAAAAAATACAAATTAAGTTAAACAAACTTGTTTGATCAATATCATGGTCTTTTTCTGTTAAATAAATATAACAGTGAAATAGGGATAAACATCATAACCCCGACAATCTGTCAGCAAACACAAGTAATAATCTTATTAATGCTTTTATTTAGATAACAGACTTCAAGATCATTATCTCATTGAGCGGAAAATCACTTTATATTTTTATTACTTTTTTTATTATTCAGATGTCTAATTACAGTCAATAACAACAGTGACTGTGTTTAAAAAACAATGCCAGCAAGAACACAAGCTGTTATCAAGGCCAGAGGAAGACATTTTACATAAGAAATATTACATTTGTTGGTTATTATGTATGAAAATAGAATATTGCTAACACTTTACAATAAGGTTCATTAGTTAACATTAGTTAACTACATTGTTTAGTTACTAAAACTTACATTACTAAAACGATATGTCTTGTAATATCACATCTACAGTTGTTGAAGAACATCTCTACCTTCCTGAGTATCAGATTAATCAGAGTTTGATGGATATTTCTGGACGCTCTTCTTCTGTTGAAGACTTCTGGATCTGATGTCATAAACCAGAACAGCCACAGTAGCCACACCCACCAGACCAGAGAGAGCCAATCGGATCACAGCTTCAGTGAAACCACAACAGTGGATACTCTCTTCTGAGACAAGAAATGAGCAACATAAATATATAATTATTGTTCATTTAGTTTGTGAAAATATACATATATACCAGATATCATCAGTGAAGTACCTGCAGCACATGTGTGACAGAGCTGAGTGTTGTTGAGGTGTTGAGTCTGGATTCTGATGGGATTGTTCAGCACACAGCTGTAGGAATCATCTACACACTCCAGATGGAGAAGAAGATCAGACCGGCTGCTGAGATCAGACACTCTGATGCTGGAGAATACACTGTTTCCTTTGAACCAGGAGAGAGTCACATGACTCACATTCACAGCTGAACACACCAATGAACATGATGATGATGATGAAGAGTTTAGTGAAGAGTTTCTGCTGATGACAGGAACAGGCAGACGAGCTGAAAACATGACAGAATAAATCAGATTCAGTAGAAATCACTGTGATCTTCTGGATAAAATGATCAGCATCATCACAGAATTCTCCATCATTTTATCATATTCTCAGTAACATTATCTGGTGAATTTAGTCCACAGATGTAACAGGATAGTAATTCTCTACTCACCATAGACAGTGAGATTGATCGTGTTGATCGTGTCTCTTTCACTGCTGGAGACTGTATAAAGTCCAGAGTCTGTGGTTCTGCTGTTGATGATGGTCAGAGATCCAGTCTGATGATCCAGTTTCAGTCTGTCTCTGAATCTCCCTTCAGCACTTTCATCATAAAACATACTCTTGTTGTTCATTACACTAGCTATGAGAACGTCACCAAACTTCCACTCGATCTCTTCATCTCTGTGTATTTGAGTGAATCTAGAGTTCAGAGAGACTGATTCTCCCTCAGTCACTGACTCTGACTTCACTGCATCAGCAACAAACACACCTGAACACAAACACACATACTCAAGAATCGACAGATTTACAGTTTTTGCATAAAACAAAATAATAACAAACAAATAAATAAATAAAAATCTGCATAACCGCTTTTCTCTAATTTCAATGTATAATTCAATAATGTCTAATAAATTAAACTTTTGATGTCAATAAAATGAGAAAAATGACTAAATAACATCATGAACAAAGATAATTGAGTTCAATCACAAAACGTGAATTATAACATGATGGATTGTATGTGGACAAATGATAATAGCCTCTACACAGAAATGAAGCCATAAAATACTTACCATTCAGACTCCATAAACACAAACAGATGAATATAAACATCATGTCCATGTAATTTATATGTTTTGGCATTTCGGTGAACGGTTTCAAATTACAACAGTTCCTATTTTCCCAACTTCCTAAATGCTACATTTAAACACAAAAAGCCATAAATCTCATGATAAAGGCTGAAGATCTGGAGATACAGCGACAGAAGAGCTGAAGGAACAGTCAGTGCTTCAGGTCTGTTGTGAAGTGGAGGAGTGAATCATCTGAAATCATGTGAAACCACTTGATGACGTCACAGCTTAATCCTCATTGGTCTAAACTGTTGCATTCTGTTAGTGACCCCCATTTTTGTCATTTTCAAGAAGATGTTAAGATCTATATGAAATCCTTATCTACCTCCTGTAACAAAAAGGCTACTAAAACTTTGAACGTATGCTCACTTTTTGGTGTCTTTCTATAATCTTTATTTTGTTTTGTGGGGAGGATTATGTTTATGTGATCTGTTTAATTGATATTTCCTCATTAATTAATTAATCAATTTTTGTTATTTATTTATTTTATTTTCTCATTTTCAATGTGATGTAATATTTGGCCGTCCCTGAACCCCTGGCTCTTTTCTCTTGGCTTATTTCTCACTTTTGTACTTTGTAAGCAAATGTTTGATATTAAAAAAAAAAGAAAAAAAAAAGTTGCATTCTGTTCTCTTCTAAAACATCAGAATAAGCTGTGATATCATGTTTCTACGTTTATGTGTGAATTTCCAAACAGTCTGACAGCGGGATCTTTCAAAAATATAATATATGCATGTTCATTTAGCCTAACTAAAATGGATGAAAAAGATCTTCATGTCCATTTTCACTTAAAAGCAAAAGAAAATATGCTTGTTTGAGATGCATCGGCGCTGCGCAGACCGATTGGTGAATGACATCAAAGTACCGCAAGAGCGACTGGAGAGCAAACAACTCCTTATGCTTTTGAATCGTTCTCGCGGTACTTTGATGTCATTCGCCAATCGGTCTGCGCAGCGCCGATGCATCTCGAACAAGCATATTTATTGAGTGCGAGGTCTCTGTGGAACAAAAGTGGGTGTTTCTGCATTTGTGGGTGTTTTAAAACTGGTGGGTGTTTATAAATCATGCAATGAAAATTATCCCCTTCACCCGACCCCACCCCTAAACCCTACCCACACTCTGACGTGGGCAAATCAGGTAACGCTCTCAAAAACGCCCCTCTGATTATGGCCTCACCCATCAATCATTAACATCTTGCAGAGACCTATACTTGTATTTATCCGCCTTTGAGTTCATTGCAACCTGCCACTACCAAAGCCACTGGAAGGCAATCCTGCAACCTTTAGCTAAAAAAGCATAACAGCTAATGCTAACGCTCCTCTGGCAGTACGCAGGGAAGGAGACCAGAGGCTGTTTTTTGAATGGAAGTCAATGGATGAGAGGCTTCACTATGCTGATTAAACAGCTAATCATTTAATTAATGTTGTGACATGTCACGGAGACGTGCTGCACGTGATTAAGATAGTGTCACGTCAGGCACAGAGACAAGAGGGTAAGATCCATATGCAGCTCTTTAATGGGGTAATCCAAAACGTAATCCAAAAACAGGCAGGGTCAAAATCCAGAGAACAGTCCATAAAAAAACAAAAAAACAAAACAAAACAAGAAAAACACAACAGAAGCCGGTGACATAAAATGAAACCACAATAACAAAAGCAGCAACAAACCAGGTATAAATAGACAGACACTAATGATGAAACAAAACAGCTGGGTGCAATGAACGGGATAATGAGTCCGGGAAGTGGGTTATGGGAAGTGAGGTGAACAATAGTCCGTGTTGGAGTGCCCTCTGGTGGCTAAATAGGGCACTCCAACTGGTGATCATGACAGTACCCCCTCCCTACGGAGCGGCTACCAGACGCTCCACCTGACCAAACACAAAACAAAACTCTCAGGAGGGAGGTGGACCGGAGGAGGACCAGGGGGAGGGACGGTGGGCCAGGTCCAGAGCCCCCGGCCTCCGGGCTTTGAGGAAGCCTTTTTCCTCCTCTTCCTCCACTTACGTGGGTGAGGCGGTGGCTCTGTGCCTACCTCCTCTGTAGGCACTGCAGCGGGCTCACAGGCTGGAATGGGCTCTAGAGCGGACTCACGGGCTGGAGTGGACTCACGAGCTGGAGCGGGCTTTGGCTGAGCAGGTGTTGCCCAATGGCTTCTATGGGAGAGATACTTGACAAAGCCCCAAAAATCCAGGATCTGAAGCCCCTCTAACTCCCATTGAGGTAAAGGGTCATCCAGGCATTTATTAAAAATCTCTTTCAGAGCAACATCATTATAATTTAGCCTCACCGCCATAGTCCAAAACGTCTGGGTGAAGCATCCTACCTCCCATCTCTCTTGGCATAGAGCCCTCAACGCCCGAAGTCGAGTCATTCGCTCCCTCGTGGTGGCTGGAGGAAGAATCCGGAAACTCATGCTGCTGGATCTATTAGTGATTGTGGTTTCTGTCACATCAGGCACAGAGACAAGAGGGGAAGATCCATATGCAGCTCTTTAATGGGGTAATCCAAAACATAATCCAAAAACAGGCAGGGTCAAAATCCAGAGAACAGTCCATAAAAAAACAAGAAAAACACAACAGAAGCCGGTGACATAAAATGAAACCACTTAACAAAAGCAGCAACAAACCAGGTATAAATAGACAGACACTAATGATGAAACACAAAACAGCTGGGTGCAATGAACGGGATAATGAGTCCGGGAAGTGGGTTATAGGGCTATCACGGTTAAGGAATTTCCCTTGCGGTATTTTTGAGTGGCTCAATAGCGCGATATGCGGTATTACCGCCATATATATATATTAATATATATATATATATATATATATATATATATATATATAAAACGAGGTCATATTCAATGACGAAACTAAATAGAGCTTCGAAACAGGAAGTGAAGTAAAAAGAGAGTGTCAAAATAAGGGTCTACAAAACAGAACATAAACCTGACAATAAGATGGTAGGGCTATTGTTGTATGTATAAAAGTTAGCTCCGATCCTCGAATCTGACTAAACAAGAGACTTTCTGCTGATATTTCACGAGTATAAACAGAACTAATGTTACTACTCATAACCCGTTCTAGACGGGCTGTCAGTCAGTGCACTTACATTGTTGCACCACAAGGTGGCGGCAAGGGACTGTCTTTGAGTCTTTAAACTGTTGATTCAACTACACGTTCAAAAATGCAGATTCATTCAAAGAGAGATTAAATGAAAAAAGCTATTGAAATCATTTTAACGTTGAGCGCCACATTATAAGGCTCAGCTGACCAGTAATGTGTCGATCCTAGGGCAGAGATTTCGCTATCCTTGGAGACGACAACCTTTTTTTACGAATATGTCTTGGCCTGAAGGACAGACGCAGGTAATCGCACGCGCTCAGTCAATCTCTCTCACATTCACTGTCTGTTTAGGCTTGTTTAGTGCAAATCTACGGAGCCATATCACCATGGCACATATTATGCTATCATTATTAACTTATTTAATGTTTAGTACACATGTATAACGTGTAAAACGAGAAGGACATAACCTTTCAAAAAAATAGAAAACATGCAAATATCGCGGTTGCTGCGGTTTTTGCAGTCCTCTGCGGTTGGCTCATCAAAAGCGCGGTATTGCGATAATGTGGTTTTCGCGACAGCCCTAGTGGGTTATGGGAATTGAAGACCAAGTGAGGTGAACAATAGTCCATTGTAACGGTTTGTACAGTTATTAATCAATTTATGGGTGGAATATGAATATAATAATTCATAAAGCTTTATGAATCATTATTATGCACATACCGACCCAAGGGGGAATTAAACATATATTGTGAATTAATTACAATGAATTATAATCAATTACATATATGCTTAGTTCTGGTTTAATAATTATTTAGAGAAACTGTTAGTTTGTCCCGCAAACTGCAGCTCCTCAGATTGTTATTAAAAGGAAGGTCTGTTCTCTGGCCACGAGAAAGACTTCCTATTCTAGCATCCAAACGTAAAGCAAGGATATAGGATCGAAACGTTAAAGTGACCTTGGTTTTGTTGAATGAGCAAGAGAACAAAAAGCATGGATATAATGTATTTAATATATGCAAACTACGACTACATAGGTTATACGTCTAAATACAGAATATACAAATATATACAAAGGGAACGTAGAGATAGGACAGGAGGGATGGTCAAAGAATGGCAAATTGTGACAGTTAACCCTTTGAGAGCCAGTACAGAAATCAGTTTAAACAAATTTCAGAGAAATTATAATACTTGCATATGGTTCAAGTCGGTGTGCAGCAGAGTTTCAGTGCGCCTGGCTTGGTTGGTCCTTTCCGAGAGGGTTTCTCCGGCGGGGTTTTCAAACGAGGTTTAACTGACGCGTAAGATGACAGAGAAGAAAGAAGAGAGAGAGAGTCCAAGGAGATGGTCGTCCCGATGGAGGAGCGCGATGGAAGCGCGTCGCCGTGACGTCCAGGAGAGACGTGCGTGAGTGATTCAGGGCCGTCGGGAGAACACACAGGAGAATCCTGGTGTTCCCTTTTTATGACAGATAAGCCGACACACCTCCTTGAGGTGGAATAGCCAATGACATTGATGCAAAGTTGGTGGGCAAGCTCTTTCTTTGTCTTGTCTCCAAGCTGAATTTACGACTATCAGATCAGATTTTGAGATGGAGTACTTTCTTCACAGTATAATTAAACACATAGAAAAATGCATTTGTCAGCTATGTGACATATCTCAGTGAATGATCAGTAGCCAGAGCTTTAAAATGAGATCAAACTCGATAGATCTGACAGGCATATAAAGGAAGTTATGGTTTACAGACAAAATTTCCTTATTACAACTAACACTAGCACCAATACACTTATTTAAACTAAATCTAAACACTAGGAAACATGCATATGCTCGAAATACATGATGGGTATATTTTGGCATGACTGTATTTTACATATACAGTCAATAATGTATGTTTGTGTGTTTCTGTATGTGTCTCTGTGTGTGTGGTGGGTGTTGGAATGTGATCTGGTCCGTAGTCCACATGAGCGGCCCCTTTGATGTCCTTAGAGCTAGGAAATTGGGCCTTCTGTTCTACTTCGGAGGGTAACAAAGGTGTCAAGTGGGCTCATCTTTTGCAGACCGGTCAGAGCCGAGATGAGATTTTACAACCCAGTCCAGCATGCTAAAAGCGTTCTGAACATTCCAAAGTTTATTGATTATCCTGATACGTGTGCATATGCTACACCGTGTTGGAGTGCCCTCTGGTGGCTAAATAGGGCACTCCAACTGGTGATCATGACAGATAGCCATTACGCTTTCTCCAATGGTAAGAGATACAGACCCTCTCATCTCCCTTTTTTGTAATTTTTACAAATCTTTTGTGTCTTACTAACATTTTAAGTTTTTAGGGTTGTGGTTTGATGAAATAATTACATGGGTGATGCATATCCAGAAAATATTGGACAAATGAAATAAAGTAATAAATGTAATGAGGTGTTTAGTTGGCAGTGATGGATGGCATTAAAGGCCATATACAATTTGTTGATTAGATCTGTATTAGATTATGGCTGTGAGGTGTATGGATCAGCAGCAGAATGTACAGGAGCTATAAAAAACTACACCAATTACAGAACTACAGGTAGAAATGGAAGAAATATCATTAGAAATGAGAAGGATACAGTTATCAGTGAATTGTTGGATTAAAAGGACAAAGTACATCCAACAATAAATACTTTAAAGCCCTGTTGGGAAAAAGAGAGGAGGAAAACAAAAAGTTTTGGATGGACAGTGATACATAAAGCAACAGAAATTAAAGTCAGTTAAATGTTAGTCCTACTGTACTGCTACCAGTAATAAAACCTTGGTTACTTCCAGACGCTACAGTAGATTTTATATGGTTAGAAAAGGAAAATAATGATAAGGCATGTAATGTTTAGACATATATTAATGAGTACCACAGCTATTTTCAGATCTACACAGATGCATCAGAGTTTAGATAATAAGATAGGATTAGCGTTTACCATTCCAGAATTTAATTTATCAATAAAGTTTAGGATCAGTGATGAGTTAACTGATTATACAGGGGAAATTATTGCATTATTAGCAACACAGTGGAGACAAGACCTTTGAAATCAGTTCAAATTCAAGTTCATCATTGGCCAGCTTAAAATACAGTCACTCAAAAAGTAGTCCAGATATTTTAATTAAAATAAAGCAAACATTATACAGAATTCAAATGATGGGCATTACAGTGGTATATTTATTGGTACCTGTACATATCCAAGGAAATGAAATAGCAGACAAGGCAGCAAAAGAAGCCATAAAAAAACAATGTCATTCATTTAATTGTTAATCTAAGTAAGAATGAAATCAAGAGTATTATTAAGAAAAGGTTGAAGGAAAGGTGGCAAAAACAATGGGATAATGAGAAGAAAGGTCGATAGTTTTACAGAATTCAAAGGAAAGTGGGAGAGATGAGATGTGAAGGGAAAAACAGACTTGGGTAAAGTTGGTTTTATATTCGCACATTCGTATTCAATAGCCTTGTTAATCACACTACATTGGACATTCAGTGGACATTCACAAGTAAATATGCCATTAAAACAATACTTGCCTATTTTGATCGACTGTGAAAAATGTTGTAAGTTGACAATCGTTGGTTGTCAATATCATGTCGCTGCTTAAAATTCACAAACATTAATTTATTGCACATTTATTGGAAAGTCTGAATTTACCAGAAGTCCGAATGTGCAAATATAAAACCAACTTTACCCAAGTGAAAAACAGGAGAGAAGAAATAATACCCAGCAAGCAATTTTATGTCTAATAGACGTCTTATAGCCGTCAAAACATAGCCCGGCCATCTAGGCTAAAATAAGGCTGAATTTGGGCTGTCAGTGAAAATCTAATAGACGTCTAACCATAACCCAAAAATAGACTAGTCATCAAATATACAGCTAATGAATGACTACATCTATACATGCAATAAACAACAAAATAATGGCTAAAGGATTCTTTTCACTTAAATATAACTTAAGTTCTCATAAATGACAATCCGTCCAAACAAATTGAATATAAAAGGTTTTATTTAGAAAAAGAACTCAAGATAATACACAATGATAAAAACAATGAAAATTAAAATTTTACAAATACAATATTAACAAATAATCATTTAAAAAAAATGGAACATTTTATAACTTAACATAATAAAAATACAAATTGACAAAAAAGTAAAATAAAAAAGTAAAAAAAAAAAAAAAAAACATGTTTTTTGGTTTATAAAACAACCTGATTAATTTTCAGTTCCATAAATTCCATGTTTTATGTAAAGCACTTTGAATTACCTTAAAAAATTGTTGTTGAAATGTGCTACACAAAATAAACTTGCCTTGCCAAATCAAAAACTCACATTTTCATATCATAATGATCAAAAGATTAAAATATATATGAGGCTTCTGTAACAAATAATGATAGGTTTAGGGCACAAGGAAACACTACATTACATGTAGCATGTTAATCTAACCACGTTTTACTCTGAGTTTGCACTGTTACCCATTTAAATGACACGGTTCCTACACATGATAACACATAATGTACATAAATAATGAACACATGTCAAAATGAAAAACACAGATACTTACAAGACCAAAAGTAGGAAAGAATTTGCTTTAACATTTGCTGTTGCTTGCTCTCAAACAGTTGTAAAATGGCAACAGTGATAGAGAGATCTACTAACTTTAAAGTCTCGCACTGCTACAATGGTCATGTCTCAGTAGAGCCACAGTTGCCATCTAGCGGTTGAGAACTGTAATTGTACCTTTTTATTTAACTTAAAATTAAAGAGCCTATGTGTGTGGTGTATGTATAATATGTATATGTATATATATATATATATATATATATATATATATATATATATATATATATACACCACACACATATATGACTGTCTTTAATTTTAAATTAAATAAAAATGTACAATAATTACAATTATATATATATATATATATATATATATATATATATATATATATATATATATATATATATATATATATATATATATACAGTACAGTCCAAAAGTTTGGAACCACTAAGATTTTTAATGTTTTTAAAAAGAAGTTTCATCTGCTCACCAAGGCTACATTTATTTAATTAAAAATACAGTAAAAAACAGTAATATTGTGAAATATTATTACAATTTAAAATAACTGTTTTCTATTTGAATATATTTCACAAAGTAATTTATTCCTGTGATGGCAAAGCTGAATTTTCAGCATCATTACTCCAGTCTTCAGTGTCACATGATCCTTCAGAAATCATTCTGATATGATGATCTGCTGCTCAAGAAACATTTAATGTGTACAATTGTACAAAATATTTGTGTACAATATTTTTTTTCAGGATTATTTGATGAATAGAAAGTTCAAAAGAACAGTGTTTATCTGAAATCTAATCTTTTGTAACATTATAAATGTCTTTACTGCCACTTTTGAGTGATTTAATGCATCCTTGCTGAATAAAAGTATTCATTTCTTTAATTTCTTTTCAAAAAAATAAAAATAAAAATTCTTACTGACCCCAAACTTTTGAACGGTAGTGTATAATGCTACAGAAGCTTTGTATTTCAGATAAATGCTGTTCGTTTGAACTTTCTATTCATCAAGGAATCCTGAAAAAAAAAGTACACAACTGTTTTCAACATTGAAAATAATCATAAATGTTTATTGAGCAGCAAATCAGCATATTAGAATGATTTCTGAAGGATCATGTGACACTGAAGACTGGAGTAATGATGCTGAAAATTCAGCTTTGATAACACAAGAATAAATTACTTTGTCAAATATATTTAAATAGTACACAGTTATTTTAAATTGTAATAATATTTCACAATATTACTGTTTTTTACTGTATTTTTAATTAAATAAATGTAGCCTTGGTGAGCAGACGAAACTTTTTTAAAAACATTAAAAATCTTAGTGGTTCCAAACTTTTGGACTGTACTGTGTATATATATATATATATATATATATATATATCGTGGAATGTGTAGGATTGTGTGACAGCAAAAATATGCCATTTCAAATGTATACTTGCATCCCACAAGCTTTGTGGCAGAAAATTACTTAAAAATTTGAGTATGCAGAGTTTCAATTTCTTCTTTTTCCCATTTTGAGAAATCTTGGGTTTTTAGGGGTCCCCATACCTCACTGCCATATAGAGCGATTGGTTCAGTTATTGCTTTTAGGATTTTCAGCCAGGTTTGAATTGGAATTTCATGTCAAATTGTATTTTTAATCATGTAGAAGACCCTCTTTGTTTTTGCTCTCAGCTCTTTCACAGCCAGATTGAAGTTCCCTGTTGAACTCAGTTTTAGACCCAGATAGGTGTATTCATAGGTGTGTTGGAGGGCCTGGTTTCCTGCTCTAAAGGTGTATCTATTTTCCCTACACCTGGATCTGTTTTGAAAAATCATTATTTTTGTCTTTGCCAAGTTAATTTTAAGAGCCCATGTTTTACTGAATGTCTCTATGATGTTGAGGAGTTGTTGTAGTCCATCTTTTGTTTTTGACAGAATGACTGCAAAGAGAAGGCATTTAATTTCTGATTCAGTCAGGGTTGGGCCGGGAGCAGTCGAATTATTTAATGCTTTGGCTAATTCGTTTATATAAATGTTAAATAGTGTGGGGCTCAATGGGCAACCTTGACGGACTCCTCATTGTTGAGAGAAAAATTCTGTTTGTTTATTCCCTATTTTTACAGCACATGTATTGTTTTTATACATGGTGCTGATCAAATCAAATGTTTTTCCTCCAATCCCATTTTCCAGTAGTTTTAGGAGGAGTCCTTCATGCCAGATTGAATTGAAAGCCTTTTCAAAGTCAACGAAGCAAGCAAAGACTTTGGTTTTGTTTTGGTATACATGTTTATTAATGATCATGTGGAGGGTGTAAATATGGTCAGATGTTCTCTTAAATATGGTGTCTCTCTCTCTCTCTCTCTCTCTCTCGTTATGAGACAGGTGTTCCAATCAGATGTGTTCAATCCGGTCGTGGGTGATTGGCCCTGCGTTCCATTCGGAAGGGCTCATCCCTATGCCCTAATCCCTTCAGAGGGTTTACCCTCCGGAGTGAGAGCTTCGAAGGGATGAAGGGTGTAGGGGTCAAAAAACTTTTCTTTTGGAATGCACTTCTGCGTCATCTTAACGAGACAATCAAAGAGGAGTAAATTGTGCAAGCTGGTTTTATCGCATTGAGGCTATATTGTGTCTATGTGTTTTAAATATTTGAATGGACTGATAAAGGGAGTTGTAAAGTATTTTTGTTGAAGTACAATGTCGTTTTGACCATAATAATGTACCAAATCTTACTCGTATAAATATTAGAGTAGTATAGACAAATACTATATATACAAATATAAAATCGAACTCCTAACCTCCTGTACCCATTCTGTGACGTCAAAGAACTTCCCTGTGCAAAGGATCATGGGGGCCTGAAGTGTCCATCAGTTGTACCCTTCGAAATTCTTCATTCTGAAGGGCCCTTTGAAGTGGCCAGTTTTGAGCACTTCGGTTTGGAACGACCCTTCAACATGGCGGCCATGATTATTTTCACTCCGAAGTGCCCTTCGGAGGGCGATATATCCCGTTTGGAACGCACCGTGGATGTTGATGGGAATGAGTGAGAATGTGGAGAAGAGAGAGAGACTTCCTTTCACCAGGGCAAACACTTCCTCCCCAGACTCATTTGTATGTTGTATATGAGTGAGTGAACTCAGTATTACAACTCAGGTGTGCTCTTTGATAGAGAGAGAATTGAAGTTGTTTAATATTCTTTGATTTTGGATTGTGGATTATTTTTGTCTAAGAAAGTTAGAAAATTATTGGGTTAGTTAGTTTGGGATTTGTTTGTTATTTTGGCCTAGCCCTCCACTGAAGTTTTGTTCCCAATACATTTGTTAACATTTTGAGATCTTTTCAATTAAAAGATCCTAATTTGAATTGGTGTTTGTGTTGATTCTGGGACGGGAGGTTGGATTGCCCTGGTTCTCTCTCCAAGATTTTCTTTCTTTAGTTACTTATTTATTTATTTATTTATTTTCTTACTTTGTTACTGGCTCCCCAGCCCTAGATGGGTAGTTATGTAACACTATGCAATATAACATGTCAAAGAAATGAAACCAAACACCTCGTAATCACTGTTGACTTTGCTTACATGATGGAATATCATACATCTCACAAGTTATTTTAGCAAAAACGACAAATTAAAGATAATTTTGGCTAAAAGTGGGTTACACATAGCCGGACTATATCGGGTCAATAGTTAACCGAGATGGTAAAATGACGGCTATTGCTTGCTGGGATAATAACAAGGATGAGATTTGTACATACAAGATTAAACAGTACACTTTATAAAATGGGTAAACATGATACAGGAAGGTGTGAATTTTGTGGGCAAGAAGAAATGGTGGAACATACTGTCAGAAATACAAGACAAAGAAGGATTTTAATGCAAAATTTAGCAAAAATAAAAATGCAATTTATACGAAATAATTCGCAAAATGAATGTTAGTTTTATTTTTCAGTATCTTAAAATGACTAATTTGTGGGAGAGATTATAATAAAGGGAGTAAGTCATTTTAATCCCCACTCCACACCAGTGGTGGCGGTATTAATACACCATTTGTTGTTTGTCAACCGCCAAAAACCTCAAAAGAAAAAGGAGAGAATTATCTGATCCATTCAAACAGCAGATGGCAGTAATGCTCAATTCTAGTCTGGGATCCGCTGCACAGAAAGAAGAAGAAGGAGAACCGTTATAGTCTCCGCCATTACAGTTTCTGCGCTTCTCTGCAGTCTTTCAGATCTGGAAACGTAAAAGTTCTTCTTCTTTAGTAGCATAAAATGATAGCCCTAATTGAAATGTATGTCAGCTCCAGTCGGTATTAAGATCTCTCTGTCGGTGTTTAGTGGGTTTTGTTCACAGTCATCGCTGTCGGTCGGCAGGGTGTGATTCAGAAACAACACTGAGCATTAATGATATTCATCGAAATCAGATTTTGCTGTAATCTTCGACAGAATGAAGAACAATTTCACATTCTTTCAGATGTGTCTACTAATGTGCGGTAAGTTCATGATTTCTGTTTATTTTTAACACTTTCGGTTTCACTCTGACACCGGAAACAGTAGAGGCCGGGGTGGACAACATGATCCTGGAGTCATGAAGCGTTTTGCTTCAAATTAAATCTGAACAAGCTAAACTAGGTTTCTAACAAGCTAATCTAATCTGCAGGACTTCGGCTCTCCAGGACCGACAATCTCCTTTACTGTACACACAGTACACACATATGTTAAAAAAAGGACAGTAAGTAAACAGAAGGTTTTTTTTTCTTCATGTTCTAAAGGTTATGGTATGTAAGTTAGGTGACACTGAAATTGGTGAATTTTTGCTAATATATCGCTTACTGCATGTACAGTAGTATTTTTTAAAAATGTTTTTCACCGAAAAGCTTTCAAAGGATGCAGTAGGATGTTGTACTTTCCTCGATACATGACTGACTTACTACAGGCGATATGTTGCCACTATCTCCCTTACTGTATATACAGTACACAAATATTTTTAGAATTTTTTTTTTTGTTTCAATTCCTCTAAAAGTTTTCTTTTAACATGTATTGGTGAATTACTGTAGCTTTTTCAATGAAATAATTGTACATACAGTAAGGGAGATACTGGCAAAACTGTAGTAAGTCAGTCTGACAAATAATAATGTACTACACACTTTGGATTTTTTTTTTTTGTTGTTGTTGTTAAAAGTCAGCTTAATTTATCCAGATCAGATGTTTTTACACAGCTGGGGAATTGGCAGACTAAAACCAAACTGTTTAAAAAACAAACAGTTGAACATAGATCAGCGTGATAATAACTACCTAAAATGACAGAAATCATCTTAGGGGGAATGTATTTGAAGTGTAATTTGATTGTTTCGTTTGGCTCACGTCCCATTTGTTTAAATTGGATTTTTTTCACACTTATAGACAGAAAATTGAAAGAAAATTACACATACAGCAAGATTATACAAATATAATTTCACTCACCTAGCCTACCACTTTAAGCAAACATCCATCCCTCCTTATGCCTGTGTTAAAAAAGCGCGTTGTGCATTTAGTGGAGCTGACTGCTATAGCCTATATTTGCAATTTATGCATCTTCAGTGACAAATATGGTTTGACAAAATGAGAAATTCAAAAATATTTTAAAAACTTGTTTTAAAAGCAGGTATGTTAAAATCTATATAGTGTATTCATGTTGATTTTATGTTAATAAAAATGACATTTGCACATTTTTTTTTTTTTTTTACGAAAGTTATGAATGTACCTGAAAATGTCAAATGATGTAACTGTCAAAGAATGAGAAATATTACATATTGTATCCACCTAGATGTCATGTAAGCATACTCACAGAAATAAATACTTCATTTTAAAATATCAAACAAAAATAATTTTATTAGAGTTATCTCTAAATGTAAATTTTAATGTTTTTGCAATATTTGGTGGGACATTTGCTGAAAAAAAATGTTTTCTAAATAATCCTTGACAAATTATGTAAAATTGTTATAAAACATGTTATTACACTAAACTAGATGTTTACATTTTATTCCACATTCATTTTTCTGTATATAATTATATTTTTATGAAAAATACTGGTTACACCAAATGACCATGCTGCTTCTACAGCCAAAGGCCAATGTTTGTTGAACAAATTGACACTGAAAATCAAGCATGACAGTCAGCAAGTTAAGTGGTTTCAGTGATGAAAAACAACATCTGACAACAAGAAATCATCATAGTAATGAACAGTGAAATCATGTCTCATATATTTTACAGTTAAAGGGTTAGTGAAAATTCCCAAAAATGAAAATTCTGTCATTAATTACTCACCCTCATGCCGTTTCACACCCGTAAGACCTTCATTAATCTTCAGAACACAAATTAAGATATTTTCTGAGAGCTTTTTTACCTCCCATAGAGAGCAATGAAATTACCACTTTCAAGGTCCAGAAAGGTACTAAAGACATTGTTAAAACAGTCGACGTGACTGCAGTGTTTCAAACTTAATTTTATGAAGAGACAAGAATACTTTTTGTGCTTAAAAACAAAACAAAAATAGTAACTTTCTTCAACAATTTTGTCTCTTCCCTGTCATTCTCCTATGCTGTTGACATGGTAAACACAGTGCAGCAACTACGTCAGAACATCGGCTCATTATTGGCCGGGTCCTGTGTCACCATCAAACGTATGCGTCATGCTGATCACGTGATCAGCTTTGGCCAATACTGACCCGGCATTCAGACGTGAACACGGAAGCCTTCACTGTGCTTACTGGGGCAACCACGTAAGGATAATGACAGGTAAGACAAGATATTGTTGAATTAAGTTGCTATTTTGTTTTGTTTTTCTGCACAAAAAGTATTCTTGTCTCTTCATAACATTAAGGTTAAAACACTGCAGTCACGTCGACTGTTTTAACAATGTCTTTAGTACCTTTCTGGACCTTGAATGTGGTCATTTTGTTTCTTTCTATGGGAGATTAAAAAAAAAGCTCAGATTTTATAAAAAAAGATATCTTAATTTGTGTTCTGAAGATGAACGAAGGTCTCACATGTTTGGAACAACATGAGGGTGAGTCATAACATTTATATTTACATTTATTCATTTGGCAGACGCATTTATCCAAAGCGACTTACAAGTGAGGAATACAACGAGCGAGTCGTCATGACGAGGCAAATAGACAAATATTTATTAAAAATACACACTGATGTATATAGAAGCAGCAATAACAATTCTTTCCATTATAATTAGAGGACACGTTAGGGGTGGGCGATATGGCAACTGATCCAGAATGCTGCAGCAAGACTGGTGTTCAATGAACCGAAGAGAGCGCATGTCACTCCTCATCTTTGAAAGTTTTCACAGATCAGAATAGTGATGTTACTGACCCAGGGAAGGGTCAGCTTACCAAAACTGACCTGTGAAAGTTTTCACAGATTAAAGTTAGTGACCCAGGGAACCGTTAGCTGACCCGTACTGAACTGTGAATGTTTTTTTTAGGTCATTTACCTAATGGATTGGAAACGGTTATTCATTGAAACAGCAACCGTAAGACCATATTATACAAAAAAAAAAAAAAACGGGGGGCAGAGCAAAGAGAAACACGGCCACGAGATAAAATGCTATTGTGAAAGTTTTCACAAATCGAGCTCGACCTAAAACAGTGTTCTTTTATTCCAGCAGTCTGCGTGTTTATTGGTAATAGACGTTAAACATGAAGAACGCCTTTCTTTCACATTCCTTACTGGCGGACTTACCAAGGGGTTACGGACAAGAGCTTTGCTGTGAAAAATTCACAGATCAATCTGGTGAAGATGACACCAGTTTCATTCCTCTAAGACTAAGTGTCCAACATTTGGAGCTATAGCCATCATAAAATTAAGAGTCGCTACGAAAAAAAACACCTGATTTCGGCCCAAAGGACAGCGTCACCTTAATTCACAAATCATGGAGAACGATATTCGGTATTATTTGCATGTCTATGACAGCGCACTGCGTATTTATAGCCAAAAGAAATCTGAATATCAAACCGCAAACTATCTTTACTGCGGTATCCAACCGCTCATATTTGACAATCGGAATATCAGATATTGCATGTTATAGTTAACAATTTTTTTAATATTTTGAATAAAAAAAGGAAAACTGAAATAAAAGCAGATCATCAGTCACACATCGCTGCGGTGTGTGACATGACAAAGCAATGACGCGTCACCATGGAAAGAATAAAGTGATAAGTTCTAAATAACAGTCGCCTTAAAAAACTCACGCTGCGGTGTCAGCCAGAATATTTTAAACTTACCTGCGAAAGGGTTATTTTATGGTGCGTTCAAGTCCTCCTGGGAAGTTCGTATTTACGAGGTGGGAAGTCGTGTGTACAACGGTAGGTGCGTTCAAGTCACTTTCGTCGGAGTATGATGGCGGTGTGCCTTCTTTAAATTAATTCCACAAAATAACAACACTTCTGCTTCTAGAAAATGTAGAGCAAAGAATGTGCATTAGTTGTATGTTGCTTTTTTATGTTTTTTAATGAATTTATTAAGCCATTGTAAACTTTATTGTTACATATTACATTTTTATATTGTGATGCATTCGAATTTTTTTACTGTAATCAGCTTACTTCATTGTAAACAGAAAAGCCTGACAATGTCACTGCTAAATACCTGTAAGTATTGTGGTATTTCACTATGTTTCTGACTGACATGCCCCCAACTCGTACAGATCGGTGCTTAAAGAAAATTACGAGCTTCCCACTGGTATTTACGACATTGTGGTGGCGTTCATGTCGGTTCTGCTCGTAAATACGATCTTTCTGACATGACTTGAACGCACCATTATTTTCCAACTAATGACTCATCCTGGCTTTCTGATAGTTTGCACGTGAGGGGGGAAAAAGTAGCTTCCTTCCACTTAAGAAGAGTTGTGCACTTTTTATTTTAATATATCACTTTACTTAAATACTATTTTCTACTTAAAACCTATAATTTCATTATTTTACTTTATTACTTTATTTTATTTTCCAACTAATGACTCATCCGGGCTTTCCAATAAGTTGCACGTAAGGGGAAAAAGGTAGCTTTCTTCCACTTAAAAAGAATTGTGCACTTTTAAGCACTTTTTATTTTAATATATCTCTTTACATACATTTTTTTTTCCTACTTAAAACCTATAATTTCGTTATTCTACTAACCCAACTAATGACGCGTTTCGGTCTGAGTGTTGTTCCCGTTTTCTTGTTCTTTGTTGTTGTTCTGTGTTTTAATAAATTTGTGTTATCAGAATCACCTTCATTTTTTCATTTTATCTGACATTATGGCCAAGAAAAAATTGTCTTTTAAAGGTATTACAAAAAGTGTACAGACAAAAGTTAATTGACGTTCGCTGAATTCTGGGTTTATATCTTAAACTGCCACTTCAGAACAGTAGCTATAGCCATAGAGCTATGTGACAATGAGCATGATCTCCCGAGACACTACAATAGGCTACTAATAATTCAATAATAAGGGCTGTTTTCTTGTACAAAATTAAATATTTTAAGTTACATGTACAGTGTTAGACATGTAAAAAAGACAAGATTCTAACAAAGTCAAGATCAAATGCCTGACACGGTATTTTCACAGACTAACACACGTCACGTCTCTGGCATAGACTACAGTATTTAACATAGCATATATGCATTAGTTATATTCTCAATTTAATTTACAGAGCAATTCCTGCAAATATTTTAGGTTAACTATAGTCTATAGAAGAGACTAGGATTAGTGTGTGTATTTTTTAAGTCTATACCAGCACTTCTCAAAGTCCGGACTCCGGTCCGGATCCGGACCCGGAGGGAATTCAATCCGGACCCGCCTCCATTTCATATTTCAACAGCAGTAATTGTGTGTAAGGGATTAAAAGTCTGGATTTCCTACTTTGATATGTGTTTTATGTCTTTTCGGAGATGGTCCGAAATTAAAGCGAAGGCGAGATATTTAAAGTTTTCCTCCGTGACTCAGTTGACATGACATCCAGTGAGTGTATACTTTTGACATAATTGGATGCGAGTCGCGCGATGCAACACTTCACGCGCAGTAAAGCCGAGTTCAGACTGCACGATTTTAGCCCAAGTTTTGAGAAATCGCCGACAAATGCCCGAAATCACAGGCAAATCGGTGCTCGTTCACGCGAGTGACAATCACGCAGTGTGAATGAGCAAAGACGCGATCTGAGAGAATCACCGACGAGTCGCTGACGCCCGTGAGATATTTGGCATGCTAAATATCTGGACCTGTCAGCGATTCAAAATCCTGCTGTGTGAAAAGTGTTCTGACTGAAAACTACATCGGCAATGACTGACAGCCAATGAGAGAGCAAGATACAGAGCAGCGGGGAGTTCGGGAGGAGTTATAGACCACAATATCAGCAAGCATGGCTTCATACACATAAACATTACAATTCTATCAAACAAAAACAAAGCACAAACATTTGCTTGACCATCCGCAACAGCAGCACATTGAAAAGTTATTTATTTAGCTCCAACTGTTTTTGCAGAACACATAATCCACAGTCTCCCCAAACATGTCCTCCTCCATATTCTTCTTTTATTTATGTTGTTTTTGCTGCAAATCAGCGCACAGGCAATTTGTATTTCAAGCTTCTTGTGGGCTACTATTTTTAATAATAATCCCACCGTGTGTCTCAATCAGCTCCCTAGTTCAGTAGTCAGGGCACTGATCAGGGTATCAGCCACATTCACTTTCATTACCTACTGATTCACTACCACGGGTCTCCCGTGACAACTCCAGTCTTGCACGCGTGATATCGTGTTGTTTCCTTGTCACGTCTCGCGTGTGTTTGGTTGTGAAACGTAGTTTGCGTGCCAGATAGAGTTGTCGGCAATTCTTCCTATTGTAAAGTCATGCAGTGTGAAACCTTCTGTCGCCGATCCATCGTGCAGTTTGAACACAGCAGCGACTGAATGCTGGCCAAGATAGTCATGCAGTGTGAAAAGAACAGTGACCCGACTATTTTGAAAATCGTGCAGTCTGAACTCGGCTTAAGCGTTTGAATGGGTGTGGAGCAGTGGTTCTCAACCTGCGGCCCGCATACAATTTATTTTTGTTTTAAAATTTAAATTAAAGTGAATTAAATAAATATAAATGAGCTATAATGCTTTATTTGTCATATAAAATAATTTTGGTGAGCATTTATTATTTTCAGACATCGGGCAATGTAGGCTAATGACGCAATGTCAAGACTTCCTGTTTGCTCTGTAGTAAAGTACTAACTTGACAAGCAAAACCTACAATTTCAAAAGACTGAACTGTGAATTCGATGTGTTTGTTTGATGTATTTTAAATCAGTAAAATTAACCGCATCAGCGCACCCACGGCTGGAATGAGCCCAACTCTGTTCGCGCTGGCTGATCCGATGCTGCGCAAAGGGATTGCGAGTCTATGATTGCGACATGACAGAATGCTTGATATCGTCAGAGATTGTAATTACAATGCGCTAAGTGTTGTTTGTAAAAAGGAGCTGAGTAACATTTGCTTATTAAGGAGTTTATGTGATTGTTTGGTGACTATTGCGATGCTGTTGAAGAGAGTCATAAAGTCATACAGAATTAAATAGCATCTTAAAGTGATTGTATATGTCTGTGTATTCATTGAGAATTACTGATTATTATTGTAAAGCTAATGTCAGTAAGTTAGTTTTTATTTGTTATTTATTGTGTGCAACATCTAGGTATAATAATAGTATTATCTGCTAATACCATAACATTAAATCTGATTGGTTTGCATTGGTGACGTCATATGTAAATTATATGCGGCCCGTGAGACTTGCACTTGGACCACTGGGAAAAAAGTTTGAGAACCACTGGTCTATACGCTGATTTCACGCAGCCGCCATTTTGAAATCGAAAACGAGGCTCTGGTGGGAAGAAACCCGGAAGTATCGTGTTGAATCACAGGAGAGTTACGAATGCGATGGCGTACCGTTGTGTACCAGGTTCTACATCATATAAACGGATAGAAAGTGATAATAATTTATCTTTCATTGCTTTCTGAGTGACCCAAAAGCCTGTCGTGAGTGAATTGTTAAAGTAAAACTGGATATTGCACCTCATTTTCAGGTAAGTGAAATAACTTAGCAAATAGTTAGCTAATGCTAGCTTTCCAAGTTGCAAAATAATAATAATTTACTGATTTTCTCATTAGATTAGAGACAACACGAGAGTGTGCTCCAAAAATTTCACTCAGGACTGCATTGTTCGTTCACTCACGGGGTTGCATAGACTGAAACAGGGAAGCGTGCTGACTTTGTTTACATGGTGCTGTGAACTCAAGCCTCGGAGGACACTTCAGAGGAATCAAGGGTGAGTTAACTAATTTGATGAAATAATATGAATAATCTTAAAAAGATTATGATTTTTTTTGTTGTTGTTATGAGAACATTTGTTTTAATAACCAAAATGTATACTATAACTAAATTTTCATTGAATTATTTAAACTTCTTTGAATGTGATAGTACTGTAATGTTTTATCATATTACAAAAACTTTTATGTTGCTGAAGCAAACTGACATTTATGTCAAACCGATAGATTAGATAGATAGAGAGATAGATAGATAGATGATGGACGCTGATTGCTGTCATTTTTTACAGTTGCACATTTTTTTTCTATAATTTACAATGTATATATTTTTCAATTGGCGGCAATAGATATTTGATAGCTATTACAGGTTGTTTCAGGGTCAGTTTATGTAATGTGATGTGACAACTGTACAAAACAGTACAATATGAAGTGCCAAGACTGAAATCATGATTATGTTAATTTACAGTGTCTGTGATACTGAAACACTCGAGGAAGAAGAGGAGGACCACGATTCATTTCCTGGTCAGAACACAAGAGAAGAGTGAGTCATTATATCAGACATTTGAGTAACATTTGCTAAGGGCAGGGGGAAAAAATAAAAGAAAAAAATTAAAGAAAATAAATTAAGCATGTAATTCATTGATGAAAATTAGAGCATGTAAACATATCTTATGACCTCCTTGATGGTTATTTTTGTTTTTCATCTAATTTTCTCTTCTTTCTTAATACACAGATCTAACAATGGTTTTGGGGCATTGCAAGACCATGATTACCTGGAAACGTCTCCAACCATGGAAGAGCAGCTGACTGCAGCACAGAAGGAGATTGCTCGTCTGACAGAGGAAAATGAAAATTTAAGAAGTCAGCAGTTTTGTCTACAGCGATTCCAATGTGAGCCCAAGATGATCGTGTTTTACACAGGATTTAATGATTATGAGACCCTCAAAGCACTCTACCTGTCTCTTCAACCTACAGCACAGTCTCTGGTGAGATGGAGTCAAATGCAAAGACTTAATAAAACAGAACAGACTGTAACAGCTGGCTTTCATGCTCACAACATTTGTCTCTTTGACCAGTTTTTCTTGTTTCTCTGCCGTATGAGGCAGGGGCTTCTTTCCGCAGATTTAGCTGTAAGGTTTAATCTGTCAAAGGCCACAGTCAGTCAGATATGTATAACTTGGGCTAACTATCTTTATTTTATGCTTGGCACACTACCAGTATGGCCAAGAAGAGAGGCTGTAAATGAGCTAATGCCGCCTTGCTTCAAGCAGACATTTCCCAAAACACGTGTTGTGCTAGATTGTACAGAGATCCATATTCAAACAGCCAGCTCAAAGGTTCTTAACACGGTGACATACTCTCATTACAAAGGCACCACAACTTTGAAATCCCTGATTGGCATCACCCCCTTTGGCAAGGCAAGGCAATTTTATATGTATAGCACATTTCATACACAATGGTAATTCAAAGTGCTTTACATAAAGAAGAAGAATAAAAATAGAACATAAGGAATAGAAATAACAGTAAAAACAGATAATTTTGCTATTTGGATTTAAAATGCATTAAAAGTCAGAATCATGATGATACATAAAAGATATAAAAATACATTAAAAATTAAATAAAAACAGGAAAAGAATTTAAAGAATAAAAAGATAATACGTATAAAATAAAGTGCAAACAGTTCGGACATAGCACAGTGCTCAATCAGCAAATGCATAGGTAAAAAGATGTGTTTTGAGTCTGGATTTGAATGTGGCTACTGTTGGAGCACACCTGATCTCTTCTGGAAGCTGGTTCCAGCTGCGGCTGGCGTAACAGCTAAAAGCAGACTCTCCTTGCTTTGAGTGAACCCTTGGTATTTTTAAGTGAGTTGATCCTGATGATCTGAGTGATCTGTTAGGTTTATATTCTATGAGCATATCTGCAATGTTTTGAGGTCCTAGACCATTGAGTGATTTATAAACAAGCAACAGTACTTTAAAATCAATTCTAAATGCAACTGGAAGCCAGTGCAAGGACCTGAGGACTGGTGTGATGTGTTCATGTTTTCGGGTTCTGCTCAGAATCCTGGCAGCAGCGTTCTGTACGAGATGCAGCTGTCTTATGGTCTTTTTGGGAAGACCAGTGAGGAGCCCATTACAATAATCCACCCTGCTGGTGATGAAAGCATGAACAAGTTTCTCTAAGTCTTGACTGGAGACAAAGCATCTAATTCTTGCAATATTTTTGAGATGATAATATGCTGATTTAGTTATTGTCTTTACATGGCTACTGAAACTCAGGTCTGACTCCAAAATCACACCAAGATTCCTGACTTGATTTTTAGTTGTTTGACCCCTAGAGTGAAGGTACATGTTCACTTTGAGAACTTCATCTTTGTTTCCAAACACAATGACTTCAGTTTTGTCTTTGTTTAACTGAAGGAAGTTTAGGCACATCCAATTTTTATTTCATCAATGCATTGACACAGGAGTCAATGGGCTGTAGTCGTTGGGTGATAGGGCTAGGTAAATCTGGGTGTCATCTGCATAGCTGTGATATGCAATTTGGTTCTTTCTCATTATTTGGCTCAGTGGCAGCATATATAGGTTGAACAGGAGGGGTGCAAGTATTGAACCTTGAGGGACTCCGCATGTCATGGATGTCCACTCAGACTTATGGTCACCGATACTCACATAATAACCTCTCCCTTCTAAGTATGACCTGAACCATTTAAGGACCATCCCAGAAAGCCCAACCCAGTTTTCGAGCCTGTCAAGAAGAATGTTGTGATCGACAGTGTCAAACGCAGCACTGAGGTCAAGTAGAACCAGCACTGATAATTTACCTGTATCTGTGTTTAGGCGAATATCATTTATTATCTTTATGAGTGCTGTTTCTGTGCTGTGATGCGGTCGGAAACCAGATTGAAAGTTATCAAAGTATCCATTCAAGCTTAAGAACTTGTTCAGCTGATTGAAAACAACTTTTTCAATGATCTTGCCTATGAAAGGAAGATTTGAGATTGGCCTGTAGTTGCTCAATATGGTGTTATCCAGATTGCTCTTTTTCAGGAGGGGCTTAACAACTGCAGTTTTCAGGGATTTTGGAAAAGTCCCAGAGAGAAGTGAGGCATTTACCACTTCTAGGAGATCTGCTTCTAAACAGTTTAACACTCTTTTGAAAAAAGATGTGGGAAGTGTGTCAAGGGCGCAGGTTGATGTTTTAAGGTGCTGTACTGTTTCTTCCAAAATTTTACCATCAATTGCTTCAAAATCAGACATAATAGCTACTTTCTGAGGTTGTGATCTGATCTGTTTTACCCCAGTGCAGCTCAAGGATGTGCTGATCGCCTTTCTGATATTATTAATTTTCTCAGAGAAGAAGGAAGCAAACTCACAACATTTGCTGTCTGAGAGCATTTCACTGGAATCTGACTTGGGGGGTTTGTTAGTCTCTCTACTGTAGCAAAAAGAGTGCGGGTGTTGTTTAAGTTTCTGTTTATAATATTTGAGAAGAAGGTCTGTCTAGCTTTGCCTAATTCCACATTGAAAGCATGAAGAATATCTTTATAGATGTTATAATGGATTTCAAGTTTTGTCTTTCGCCACATGCGCTCAGCTTTTCTGCATTGTCTTTTCATATTTTGCACTGCTGTTGAGTTTCTCCATGGTGCTTTTTGTCTGCCACTTTTCTTCCTGACTTTCACAGGAGCAATGTTATCAATAACATTCTGTACTTTTGAGTTAAAAGAATCAAGGAGTAAATCAACAGAGTCTGCAGATATGCTTGTGTAACGCTTCTCATCCGGCTGCACGTGAATCACAGGCGGACACAGAGAACTGCGTTTCATGCAATGTTTACTGTAACACAACAAGGAGAAACATATATCCTTTTTCGACAGTGGGCATTTACACTCATGCATCTACCACCTCTCAGCATCAGATAAACTTCTCTGCTGGGAGTGGGGGCGTGGTTTCACAAATAAGACAAATGACCCACTAATGTCGCCACAAGGGGTCTCCAAACAATTAATAAATGAACAAAAACACAGAAATTTTGGTGAAAGTCATAACATTTTACAGCAACATTATTAACCCTGTTACATTCACCCCTGTGGAATTTCACCAAAATTGTAAAAATCTCAGACGAAAGAAGAAAAAAAAAAAATAAATAAAAAAATAAATAAATAAATAAAAATAAATACACACAAAGGTTTACCAAGACATAAGACAGGGTCCTAGAAAAGGACTGCCAACTATCAAAGTATTCCCATTAAGGATTGAATGGGAAGAGACTGGCGCCAGAGTCTCAACCCAACAACTGGCTGTAGGGTGCCCAATTTACACCCCACCACTCTGTCACGTATTATACAAGTGTGTACATTTTCTCGCAATAATTGAAAATAAAGAAAAAAAAGAAAGGGAAAAAAAAAAATGTATATATTCTTTTTTTTTTTTTTTGGTTTACACAATCAAAACATCCACAAACAATAAATGTTGTCAGCAAATAACACTATTCACGAAGAGCTTGAACAACTGACCTACAAATGGTTTTAATATAACTCTTAGGGTCGTAGCTTACATCTTGTCTGGACATGGTATATATCAGTCTGTTTACAGGATTAATAACACGTCCGAATCGGGATGTCACACGAGAAAATCCACTTGGAACATCATCATTGACTTGCTCTTGAACAGAATGACTACTGCTCACATCACATTGCTGGCCTGGCGGTGTTAAGGTAACAGAAGACTGTTCTGGAAGAGTGGTAGATCCCCCTGCCATTGCATCCACCACAACGGAATCATTGTTTGCACTTACAGGATAAGACACTTCACTGCGTAGACCAGGATCAGCCCGGTAAGAGCTATCATCAGGCAACTGAGAGACCCATTCTAGAGTCCTATAGGTACAGTCTTTGACACAAGAATCTGAAGTTGCCTCGGTGTGTTCACAGATATTCGTTTCATCCATTATAGGCACTGATTCAGTCGGATTGGGGGCAATACTAGCAGAGTCATCAACAGCTGTTTTATTAGTGTCCAACATAAAAACCTGCATGAACGGTCTTATTTGAACAGTTACCCTCAGAAACTCTATTCCCATCCTGTGTGAAGCATGGGTTGGAATTATGCAAAGAGGCATTCTCAAAGGTTGATGATGGACTATCAGCTTCGACATCACTTGAAAAAGGCAAAGATGTTGAATCATTACAGAAAGCATCTGTCACAGGAAGAAAGTTGGCCAATAACAGCAAATTGCGCTGAACTACTTTTTCCTGTCCAGTGACAGTATTACGAATTCTGAATGTGTTTGTGCTAGGAATCTTGTCAACCACAGTATAAACAGTTGATTCCCAACGATCAGCAACTTTTTTCTTCCCCCTCTCAGCGCGATTTGCCAGAAGTACACGATCAGACACTTCTATATTGGACCCTTTTGCCTTTCTGTCATACAGCACAGCATGGCGGTGTTGCTCCTTAGAAGCGAGTTTTTGAGCTATGTTCATAGCTTCAGAAAGATCCTTAGATAGGGTGGACACATACTTAGGGTAATCTGATGATGTTGAATCACACAAAACACTTCGAAACATCATGTCTACAGGTAGATGGGGGACCCTCCCAAACATGAGATAAAAGGGTGCAAACCCCGTCGTCTCATGCACTGTGCAATTATACATGAAGATAAGAGTCTGTAACCGTCTCGGCCACTCATGTTTCTCACCAGGAGGCAATGCGCGAATCATACCACCAAGTGTCCTGTTGAAACGTTCAACAGCACCATTTCCCATCGGGTGATATGGGGTTGTATGGGACTTCTTTACACCTGAAACTCTGAGTAGTTCACTGATAAGGTTACTTTCGAAACTAGCGCCTTGATCAGAGTGAATTCTCTCCGGAAACCCATAGATACAGAAGTATTTATCCCATAAAACCCTGGCTACCTCCTTGGCCGACTTATTTTTACATGGTAAGGCCTGAGCCAGTCTAGTAAAGTGATCAGTCACAACAAGGACATCGACGGATTTGTTCTGCGAATTTTCAGCTGACCAGAAGTCAATGCAGACAATCTGCAGAGGCTTGCCGGACTGTATATTTACCAGAGGGGCTCTACCATCGGGTTCAACAGTTTTGCTTACAACACATCGCTGGCAATGGCGTACATATTCACGCACATCCCTATCGAAATGCAACCAAAAAAACCGTTGTCTCACCAGGCTGAGGGTTCTGAACTGACCCTGATGACCAGCGTGGTCATGAGTGCCCTTCATTACCTCAGCTCTGAGAGAGTCTGGCACAACAAACTGAAACCGCTTCGTCTTCAACAAGTTGTCTCTAGACACTCTGTAAAGCACCCCATCAATAATCTTAAGTTTTTCCCAGTGCTTCAAATATCTTACAACTGCAGCAGGCTCTTTCGCTCTCTCTCTCCTAGAGGGCCTACGGCATCTCTCAACATACTCCAAAACACGAGAGAGAATCTTGTCACTGCGTTGTTTACCACAAAGTTCGCTCGCTGTGTATGCAGGGAAAAAGTCAAAGTCAGCATCAACAATCTGGGGCAAATTCTGCAAAGCCGTCAGAGCGCGTACCCGAGCACCAGCTTCCCACTCATTGTGAGACTGCAAGACTGCTGAAACAACATCACTTGGCACTAATGTAAAATTCTGGACAACAGAATCAGCATGAGTGAATTTGTCAGTACCACTCGCTGCCTGCCTAAAAGCATTTTGAACAGAGGCATCAGACATCTCTTTCATATTGCACCTAAGATGATCAAACGATTCATTCAGCAACCTGTGTCCCACGTTCACAAAAGGCACACGGCTTAAAGCATCAGCAACTGAATTCTGAGAACCTGGGACATACTTAATGTCGAAATCATAGCTGGCTAACTTCGCCACCCATCGCTGCTCGCAACAGTCCAATTTTGGCTTCGTCATGATATGGGTCAGCGGATTATTATCAGTGCAGACAGTGAATTTATTACCTCTTAGCCAATGGCTAAACTTGTCGCACACTGCCCATTTTAAAGCCAGAAATTCTAGTCTATGAGCAGGATAGTTTCTCTGAGACCGAGACAGCGATTTACTAGCGAATGCAATAGGCCTAGCAATAGTGTCGCCCTGTTGCACTTGAGAAAGAACAGCCCCAAGGCCATCCAACGAAGCATCAGTGGAAAGCATAAAAGGCTGATCAAAGTTTGGATGTGCCAGAACCACACTATTAAGCAAGGACGATTTCAGCATCTCAAAGGCTCTAACATGGTCATCAGTCCAGTGTTCACGACTCCGCTTATGGCCCTGTGAAGATCGCTTCAACCTCCAACCACCTTTAGATTTTCTTGTCTGCCCTGTAAGCAACTCAAAGAGAGGTCTAGCAATGGATGAGTACTTGGGTATGAAATGTTGATAATAATTTACCATGCCAAGAAATGATCTTATATGTTTTTGACTCTGAGTCATGCCATCCTGTTCCATCAGATCAGTGCAAGTCATTCTTGCAATGCTCTCTACTTTACAAGGGTCAGTAGAGACACCCGTCTCATCAACTATGTGTCCTAGAAACTTAACTGACTTCCTGAGAAAAAAACATTTCTTTGGTGACAGCTTCAAGTTGTGTCCACGCAATCTACTAAAGACCATGTCTAGCCGCTCCAAAGCAGTCTTCTCATTAGGGGCAAAAACAAGAAGATCATCAAGATAACAGAGTAGGCTTAAGAAATTCTGATCACCAAAAATTGCTGTCATCATTCTCATAAAACTACCAGGACTATTACATAACCCCTGTGGAAGACGGTTATATTCGTACAGCCCCATCGGGGTCGTGAAAGCTGAATATTTCCTGTCATCAACATGCAAGGGCATATTGTAAAACCCCGATGTGAGATCCATGGTGCTGAACAAACAATTACCACCTAGTGCAGCCAAGCAATCCGCTTGGTGGGGAAGCGGGTATGCATCTTTGGATGTTCTTTTATTCAGCCACCGAAAATCAGTGCAGATGCGCAGGTCCCCATTCTTTTTCCAAACCAGCACCAGTGGAGAGGCAAATTCACTGGTTGACTTTCGAATTATATCTCTCTCCTCCATCTCATTAAGTACTTTGCGAAGAACCTGATAATGACTCGGAGGCACTCTCCGGTACGGCAAGCGAAAGGGTCTGGTATCAGTAAGGTGAATTCTGTGCATGAATCCCTCAGCCTTACCACAATCAAGATGATGGCGGGAGAAAATATCCTCATACCGCAAAACAAGATCCAGAAGTTGTTTCTTACAACCTACAGGAACCTCACATGAGTTAATGTCCAGCTCACCCAGACCAACACGTAGCAGCTGCTCATTTAACTCATTTACCCCTCCACCCTGGCTTGATGTGGAGTCAGTCACCTGAGAATAGCTCAACAGAGGAACATCTTTACTGACAGGTACAACATCTTCCATATCTTCAAGTGCCACACATGCAAACACATCAGCAATCTTTGCATTGCGTCTCAGCAGTATTTGCTGATGAGACATGTTAATGAGCTTCAGTGGTATCCACCCATCACCCCACAAAGGAGTGACAAGTCTAGCCACTAATACATGTCTGGGAGCTGACCTGGAAGTGGTAGGTTCGGTTATCACAGTACTACCTGGCGAAATAGCACTAGACTTATCCAACTTTCCCCACAGCAGGTATTCACGGCCGGGTTCTAGGCACACTGCCGCAGTACATCTGACTGTTCCAATCTTATCTGGAATTTCCCCACCCTTCCAACGTTCCACTCCTGCTAACATAGAAAGAAACTGTTCAGATTCTAAATCAGCATTCAAACATGGATGAGACAATGCTTTCCAGTAGGCAGGACAACGCTTAGACTGATGGATCACATGTTTGATTACATTTGTCCCTATTATAAGGTCATCCAGTTGGCCATGAACAACCAGAGTAGGAACAATGATCTTACAGCCATACACTTCCATTTCAACATCATAAGCAGATTTAGGCTTTACTCGACTGCCACCACAGCCTATCAGAAATACATTAAAATTGGACTCATTCTCTTTTTTCAACACACCAGCATCGAAGAGTTTGGCCTCTGCATTTTCACTCATTGTACAAGCCATCGAACCGCTATCGAGCATGCCACCAAGAGTTAACTTGTTCCCCACGATGACTGGTGTGTAAAACAAACTGTTGCTTCTGCATATTGTGTTGGTGTTCTGTACAATTACATTTTCAGTTGAATCACGAAAGTCTTTGGGCAGCGTAGTCGCAGCTTCAACATCAACATCAGTCATATGGGAGTTGCTACCTAGACCCGTACACCCCCCCACCATATATGGGTCTAATTAGTTTCCCCCAGTCTGACTGCGCTGGGCAGGCACTCTGCGTGGACACGTATTGTGTGTGTGACCTGAAGAAAAACAAGAGAAACATAGCCTCTCTCTAAGACAGTGAGTTTTGGTGGAATGGGTTCGTGCTTTACAGACATCACATATTCTCACTCCATCGCCCTGTCTAAAATCAGCACTGTGTGAAATATGAGCATTGCTATTTTGCGCCACTTTCTCGAGCACTTGTTCAAGCATACTCATCATTCGGCTAAAGATTTCCCCATCTGGCTTCCGCACATTTTGTGCCATGGAGGTGACTGTGTCAGTACAATGAGCACCACCTAGCTGACTTTGTGTAGGTAGAGGAACGTTGGAACAGCTTGTCTGTGTATTAGATTCACAAAGTTCAAATGACTGTGGTGGGTCATTGCACTGGACGACAGCAGCAAGGTTTCGAAGATGAGGACTAGCATGTCTCAATGGTGCTCTTTTTTCTCTCTGGTAATCATCCAGCCTCCGCTGGATGTCTCTCGCATTCCACTCATCAATTGACTTGCATTTAAAAAGGCATGACAACTCAGGGTCAGGGCAGTGTTTCACGAACATACGCGCCACTTCCATGCTAAAGTTATCCCATAACTCTACCCTGTCTGCGCAACCCTTCTTCAGCCAAATCAGCTGCTTTGTTAAGTCTAATCCAGTAATCAACTGGATTTTCTTTTGGCTCTGGACATGTGGAATAAAAATCAGCCAGAGGCAAACACGAAGAAGCATCGCTGAAGTATTTGAGCAGTATGGAATAGATAATTTCAGGGTTGCGTACCACATCCAGAGAAACATCACTCCTCAACCCAATTTTCACGATGTCCCTCGCTTTGCCCATTAGTCTCGAAAGTATCTCGTCAGCTTGATCGGATACTGGGCACTTCTGTTTATTTAGTTGGGATTTTGTCAACTCAATCCAATCACAGACAGAGTATTTATCAGAACCGTCACCTTTAAACATCACTGGTTCCCTGTCTGCTTTAACATGTACTGTGACCTGAGGTGTATCTTGTCTGACAAAATCCGAGCCCACATGTCTGCTGTTTTGCGAGTTACAATTAGCATTTATAACTCCAGTCTCAGCAAGTCTTGCCATGATCGAATCACCTATTTGGGTTCCAAGTCTACCCATCATATCTGTCAACTGTTGCAATGCATGTTCTGTATTATCAGCTCTTGGAGTGGAAACAAAAGGCCCATCCCCCAAAGATGGTCCTCATTGTCGGATTAGTCGTGGTATGACCACGCCCTATACCCCTTTCACTATCACTCATAGACTGAAGATTTCCAATCTCTCCACAAAATGACTCGCTGCGTGGCAAGCCACTATTATTCAACCCAGGAAGCAAAACACCTCTCCCTCTAGGGATAAATGGGCTAGTAGAATCATAATCTGAAGGAAATTTCTCAGCCATTATTTCAAAATGGATGAGAGGGGATAAAAAAAAAAATATATATATATATATATATATATATATATATATATATATATATATATATATATATATATATACTCACAAATAAAAACTAAATTAACACTAACCTGTATGAAACAGATTAAGGTTAGATCACTAATGCATTGTGATTTGAATCCTAAATTCAAATTGAGTCTGAAATTCAAGGTGTCCAAAGTTCAAAATAAGTCAAATGTTCAAAATGATTCAAGTTCAAAATGAGTCAAATGTTCAAAACGATTCACGTTCAAAATGAGTCCAAAGTTCAAAATAAGTCAAATGTTCAAAATAATTCAAGTTCAAAATGAGTCCAAAGTTCAAAATGAGTCAAATGTTCATAATGATTCAAGTTCAAAATGAGTCCAAAGTTCAAAATGAGTCAAATGTTCATAATGATTCAAGTTCAAAATGAGTCCAAAGTTCAAAATGAAATGATTCAAGTTCAAAATGAGTCAAATGTTCATCAAATGTTTCACTTGACTTAAAATAAAATAAAAATTAAAAAAAAAAAAAAAACTGTTCAGAGTGTAAAAGGAACGACCAACCGATCTACTATTATTCCAGTCTTCTCGATTCCGCGATGAAAATATGACGTTTCAGCAACCACTCGGCGATCTGCGTCATGCGGATCTTTGTGATGCGACGAGTCACGGCACCAGTGTAACGCTTCTCATCCGGCTGCACGTGAATCACAGGCGGACACAGAGAACTGCGTTTCATGCGATGTTTACTGTAACACAACAAGGAGAAACATATATCCTTTTTCGACAGTGGGCATTTACACTCATGCATCTACCACCTCTCAGCATCAGATAAACTTCTCTGCTGGGATTTACACTCATGTCTAAAACAGGGGGCGTGATTCAACAAGTTTCACAAATAAGACAAATGACCCACTAATGTCACAATATCACTGCCACAAGGAAATTAACAAATACTAAGTCCAAGTCTCATTTTACAAACAATTAATAAATGAACAAAAACACAGAAATTTTGGTGAAAGTCATAACATTTTACAGCAACATTATTAACCCTGTTACACTTGGTGTTAAAGATATAGCCTTAATAAACAGTGCACTAGTGTTCTCATTTAAGCATCGCTTTTTGACCGAGACAGATCTAGCTTCAACAGTCGGATAGATCAATATTTCAAAGAAAATACAGAAATGATCAGATAGCGCTACATCCTTAATGACAATGGATGAAATGTTTAGACCCTTACTGATAATTAAATCTAGAATGTGTCCACGATTGTGTGTAGGTCCATGTACATGCTGAGTCAGATCAAAAGTATTCAAAACAGTTATGATTTCTTTTGCCATATTGGATTCTGCATTTTCTATGTGGATGTTAAAGTCCCCAGTAATAGCAAAACAGTCAAACTCTGAGGAAATTGCTGATAACAGTTCTGTAAAGTCCTCCACAAAGGCTGGAGAGTATTTTGGAGGCCTGTAGATAACTATAAGTAGAATGCGAGGAGCACCTTTTAATACAATACCCAAGTATTCGAAAGACAAGTAATCACCAAATGACACTTGCTTGCATTGATAGACATCTTTAAATAGAGCAGCAACACCTCCACCTCTCCTAACAGCTCTGCAGACATTCATAAAAGTAAAGTTAGGAGGGGCTGTTTCATTCAGGATTGTTTGGGTCAGTTAGCTTTGTAAGCAACCTATACACTGGCTCCATCTCTGACAAGGAAATCACCAAAGAGTCAGGCATTCTAAAACTCCTTGAGCCAGGTGATGAAGTAATGGCTGATAAGGGCTTTCTTATCAGAGACCTCCTTGCTGACATAGATGTCAGTCTTGTAACCCCAACTTTCACAGGGCCAAGCGGACAATTCAGTAAAGATGAAACTGCACACACCCTTGCCCACTTGCAGATACATGTAGAGAGGACTATCAGACGCATCAAAGAATATCACATTTTTGATGGTGTCCTACCTCTTTCACGGTGTGGTTCAGTCAACCAGATGTGGACTGTTTGTGCTCTACTGACAAATTTCCAAGGACCTCTATTTTAAAGGAAAGTTTCACCCCAAAAAATTTCTTAAAATTTACTCACCCTCAGGCAATCCAAGATGTAGATTATCTTATTTCTTCATCGAAACAGATTAGGATAAATTCAGCATTACATCACTTTCTCCACCAGTGGATCCTCTGCAGTGAATGGATCCAAACATGCAGCTTTCTGCTTCTCATGGCATCCATTCACTGCAGAGGATCCAATGGTGAGCAAGTGATGTAATGCTGAATTTATCCAAATCTGTTCTAATGAAAAAACTAACTCATGTACATCTCGGGTTGCCCAAGTTTTTATTTCCGGGTGAAATATTCCTTTAATCCCAAAAACAGACATTTTAGGTTAGTTTTTTTTTTTTTTTTTTTTAACAAAAACAATAAGTCATTTAAATGTTGTTACTTTGATTTAATGTTATAATTTGTACAGTAGATAGAAAATATACATTGGAACAAATTTATACATTTCTATATATGTAAATATGTTCTACAACTGTACATAAATTTCATACTTTAGACTATTTACAGTGAAATTAATTTATAAATGAAACTATATTTTTGCACAATAATTGGAATTCATTTTCTTTAAATGTAGAAATGAGTTGTTCTAAAACTGTACAAATACTTAATTAAAACTTATTGGTAACACTTTAGAATAATGGTCCATCATTAATAAGTAACTATGCAGTAAGTAATGCAGGACTAATGAGTAGTACTACAATAACACTTCAGCTACTACTATTAACTAATGTAGAAACAACCCTAACTAATCAGTAAGTAATATCACATTTAGTACTAAGATAGTTCCTTATTAGCTAATCAATAATTAGAGAATGAGATTAGCATCATTAATAACTAATAGGTAACTATGAGAAATTATAAAGAATTACTAGTTAATTACTAATCACAACATTAAAGTGTCTGAGACATGTGTTACATAGTCACTATGCAGGAACTACTAGTGATCAGAACCAGTGAAAAACATCTTTTTCACTTTAAAATAATGGTGCAGATCACTAGTAGTTCTTGAAGATTGTCCTTTTTTACTCTCAACGTGGTCATAAAATGCATCACTAATTAATCAAGTAACTAGTCATTCTTCAAGAACTACTAGTGATCTGCACCATTATTTTAAAGTAAAAAAGATGTTTTTCACTGGTTCTGATCACTAGTAGCTCCTGCATAGTGACTATGTAACATTTGAGTAATTAATGGTGCATTTTATGACTATATTCAGAGTACAAATGATGACTGATTACATCTCAGACACACGATAATGTTCTTTACAGTTTGTCCGTTAGTTAATAGTTATTAATGATGGTAATCTCTTTAGGTAATTATTGATAAACTAATAAGGAACTATCTTAGTCCTAAATTGATAATACTTACTGATTAGTTAAGCTTGTTTCTATATTAGTTAATAGTAGTAGCTGAAGTGTTAATGTAGAACTACTCATTAGTCCTGCATTACTTCCTGCATAGTTACTTATTAATGACGGACCATTATTATAAAGTGTTACCAACTTATGTAATGTGTGCATTAGGGCTGGGCGATATATCACATGCAATTGTCACGCGCATTTCGTCAGTAAAGCCGGTTCCCTGATTACCGCTAAATCGGCATCACCTGCTTTCAAATGGAGCGGCATTTAATAGACAGAGCCGTAGTTCACTGACAAGCGACGCAATATCGCGTTCATTATCGAAGGCGATTCATCTGCGATATGAACGCGATATTGCGTAGCTTGTCAGTGATCTACGGCTCTGTCTATTAAATGCCGCTCCATTTGAAAGCAGGTGATGGCGATTTAGCGGTAATCAGGGAACCGGCTTTACTGACGAAATGCGCGTGACAATTGCATGCGATATATCGCCCAGCCCTAGTGTGCATTGCATGTTTGGAGTAAGTGTGTGTGTGTGTGTGTGTGTGTGTGTGTGTGTGTGCGTGATATTCCTGGGTTTATAAGCACAGGTTGGGCAGCCAGTAGTTAAAAAAGAACGAGTCCAAATTAGTTTTTACTGACTCCCATTTCTCTCCATCAAAGTGAATGTGTTCCAGGTGGAAGTCCGTTCTGGTTTTGACAAAAAAAGTCACACCATGCCATCCCTGTGATTCCCATTTGTCCAATCATCTGATAATAGTATTCATGGCTGGTTTTGAGAGTAAGCATACCATCTGCTCTTACAGAGAGGTACTTGCACTCTAGGACACTGTCTACATCAGGGCATTTGATTTCAAGTAACCCCAGAGCACCAGGGCTGTCAACCACCTTCCAATCAGGAGACGTGCCTAAATGTGGTGCATGGGGATTTATAACAAAGCCACAAGGGTAAACGTGATTGGTGGTTATCTGCTCATATTGCGCAGCTGCATCGGACTCCAGTTCCAGCCCTCTCTTCATTGCCTTTGTCTGAACTGACTGTTTCTGCTTCTGCATACCTGTGGCAAGGCTGTTAAAGTCTGCAACTCGTGAGGCTATTCGCTTAAAATTGGATGAAGTCAGACGCTGGAAACGAACGCGGTGCCACATCTTACTGTTGCTCTGTCCCCTTGTTTCTTTTTCTAGTGCCTGAGAATCAGAAAGAGTAACAGTCATACCACCATAAAAAGTGCTCTCTTTTTCTCTCAGAGCTGTTGAATAAGTGCCCGGTTGTGGTGGGAGAGGAAAAGGTGGGTAGGGATCAGTGGAGGTGGTGGGTAACCCGACGACCTGGTAGGTCAATGCTGATCCATGAGGCAGCTGTCCGAATTCAGTTTCAATTTTGTCCACTGGGTATGTCTTCGATGTCTGCAGCAATTTGTACATTTGGCTGTTGCTTCCAATTTTAGCAAGGTGTTCATGAAGGTCATTAGCAAACTGATCACTTGGTAGAGGGGTTGAAATAGGACAATACATATTAGGTATGATTCCATGACTAGATCTTTTGTAGGTGGTTTGAGGTGGATTAGCTGTTGGTGGCTTCAATTTTGATATTTTAACTGTATTAATAGGTTTAGGGGTTAGACCCATACAACATGAGGGAATATGCCATGTCTGTGGCAGGGAGGTTTTACTAACTTATATTCTAATTTGATATAGTGTGCCAGGATATACAGTAGCCCAATTTGATGATTGCAGTGACCCAGGCCAGCTTTGCAGTTGCATTCTGAATGTCCGATGACAAAGGCACTGTCAGATGGAAATTCCATCTGAAAATAAAGAAAATAGATGAATAAGTATTTATTCAAAGTAAAGACAATATAAAAGGTCCAGCAAGTTGTGGGAAGTCAAGGAACACTCAAACTTTGGTCCTGGTTGTAGGAAACAATATCCTTAGAGTATCGACTTGCATAATTATGCACACACACTATCAGGGTTCATGCAGGTTTCAGTAAGTCAAATTTAAGACCTTTTTAAGACATTTTAAGACCATAAAGATTGAAATTTAAGACCTACACGACGCACTACCAAAAAATATTCAAATCAAAGAAATTCTGAAAAAAATCATTTTATTTCAATGAATTCAGTCATTGAAAAAGCATTAATTTAATTTACAGATAAAGCAATCACATTAGTAACCTTCCACACACCACAATGTGCCAAATGCCCAAAACCTTAGGCCCAAAATAAAAATAGGCTAAAACAAACTTGCCCTCAAATAGAATAGATTTCATCTCATATTTATTTACATTACAAAACAGAATATTAATAGCCTAATAGAGATTGAACAGGCTACTCCAACCCATGTAACAACCAATGTAGCACACACACACACACACACACACACACACACACCCCAGATAACGTTAATCCATGTTAGATAGATAGATAGATAGATACTTACCTTGGGATAATTAGAGTATCTATCTATCTATCTAACATTATCTGATGTGTGTGTGTGTGTGTCCCGCACTGTCCCATGAACTGTGAGCCCAGGTACCTCGACTTAACAATTCCATTGTTCCAGAAACGAACGTGGACGTCAAGCTGCTTGGTCCTGGTGGTCTGATTTTGGCTTTCATGAACATTACGACATACGGCCCAGTAAGAGTACGAATCAATTCCCCCTTTATAAACTCCCCCAATCCAAATCTCTCCACATAAGTGATCTTGTTGGGCCCGCAGTACGTCTTCGGGAATACTGAATCAGGGAACATCACTTGGAAGAGATCGCTAATCTCACTGTTGCTATTAAATGAGTGGCGTTTAGTCACTGTGTGTAGTATCCAAAGCACCTTGGCTTTCGATGTGTCAGTCGATCCAAAAGTACCCCGAAGGTTGTTCGACGGAGCTACGATGATATTGCGCTGGAGACCAGAGGGACCAGGAATTGAGTAGGACGACGGCAGTGGTGAGGCTAATTGGCCGAGTCCGCTGAAGGCATTTTGCGGCTAGCTTGTGTTTCTCCGCTCTGGCGTGTGACTCCAGCGCCTTCACACCCAGAGTACCTGATTGATTTTTTTTGTTGCAAAGTTTGCAGTGAGCCTCGTACATGGAGCTGGGTACCGCTTGTAACCAACAGCAGAAATCGCTGTGATTAGCCATGTCTCGTTGAAAGTAACTCTGAGGAGACGCAGACGTATTTCGCGGGCAGGTATTGCATTTATCACGGGATTTGTAGTTTTATCACCGCGTACATACCAACACCAATATACCCCAGAAAGAACTACGACTCGCCACTTTTTTGCTACTTTGTAATAACTTTCAGCAGGTAACGTTTCTGGAAATGGGTAAAAAAAAATTTTAGACCTGACTAAATGAAATTTAAGACCTCGGATGAAAATCTGGCCGTTTTTAAGACTTTTTAAGGCCTTAAATTTAAAGTTCAGAATTTTAGACTTTTTAAGACTTTTTAAGACCATGCGGGAACCCTGACTATATATGTGCGTATCTATCTATCTATCTATCTATCTATCTATCTATCTATCTATCTATCTATCTATCATCGGACAATTTGACACGTGTATATACACACACACATACAGGTGTCAAATTGTCCAGTCCTCCTACAACCAGTCTCATTGCAAAAAAAGGTGATTAATTCAGAAAGTCAGAAAGGAGAAAAAAGGAGAACCGAACTTTGGCACTTGAACTAGTGCCTGAACTTCTGAACTTAAACTCATGTAACCTTTACCTGAACCATGTATGGGGCATCATTTTTTCGCAGTGAGCGAAATGCCCTTGCCCTCACAACACAGCCTGACTCACTTTTCCTGACTGCAAACATTTAAAAAAAAATTGAGATGCATGTTAACATCAAATGTCCTGCTGATGTTTAGTAAAAACAAAATAACATAGGCAAACAAAAAAGAATGTATTTCACATGGTAAGGCAGAGGTATCTCTCTAGCTTATTTAGCTTTGTGAAATATTAACCTTACCTTCAATATCAGTGAGGTAACCCTCAATCCAGTTGCTGTATCCTTTTAACAAAACAGCTTGTGGGATTCGACATCCATCCTCGGCCCATTTTTCCACATCTAAGATCGTAAATCGTGGCAGCAGTTATAGGTTGGTAGTACAAGGCATTGTTGTTTACCTTCGGGGTTTCTTCCCACTCGAGCCTCACTTTCGATGTCAAAATGGTAACTATGTGAAATCAACGTATTAAGAAAGAAGAGAAAATTAGATGAAAAACAAAAATAACCATCAAGGAGGTCATAAGATATGTTTACATGCTCTAATTTTCATCAATGAATTACATGCTTAATTTATTTTCTTTAATTTTTTCCCCCTGCCCTTAGGTCTGATATAATGACTCACTCTTCTCTTGTGTTCTGACCAGGAAATGAATCGTGGTCCTCCTCTTCTTCCTCGAGTGTTTCAGTATCACAGACACTGTAAATTAACATAATCATGATTTCAGTCTTGGCACTTCATATTGTACTGTTTTGTACAGTTGTCACATCACATTACATAAACTGACCCTGAAACAACCTGTAATAGCTATCAAATATCTATTGCCGCCAATTGAAAAATATATACATTGTAAATTATAGAAAAAAAATGTGCAACTGTAAAAAATGACAGCAATCAGCGTCCATCATCTATCTATCTATCTATCTATCTATCTATCTATCTATCTATCTATCTATCTATCTATCTATCTATCTATCTATCTATCTATCTATCGGTTTGACATAAATGTCAGTTTGCTTAAGCAACATAAGAGTATACATTTTGGTTATTAAAACAAATGTTCTCATAACAAAACAAACAAACAGTCTTTTTAAGATTATTCATATTATTTCATCAAACAAGTTAACTCACCCTTGATTCCTCTGAAGTGTCCTCCGAGGCTTGAGTTCACAGCACCATGTAAACAAAGTCAGCACGCTTCCCCGTTTCAGTTATGCAACCCCGTGAGTGAACGAACAATGCAGTCCTGAGTGAAATTTTTGGAGCACACTCTCGTGTTGTTTGTAAGGTGTAAAGTACTTGAGTTACTTGATTACTGTACTTAAGTATTATTTTTAGGGATTTTTACTTGAGTACAATTAAAAATCAATACTTTTACTTGATTACATTTTTTAAGAAAAAAGTACTTTTTACTCCTTACAATTTTATTTACAGTCAAAAAGTACTTATTTTTTGGAGATTATTCTATTTTCCCTTGCTATTACCATCACATTGATGCCCAGTTTAATTTAAACGTTATATATTCAATGAGATTCGTTTTCACATTCCATGAAATTGGTCAGACATGTTCATTGGTCCTTTGGAAGTGACCTTGACCTCAAAGAATATACACTAACAAGAAGCGACACTCAATTGAACATTACATTGCAACACTGGCGCCCAGCGTTTCCACCATTTTGGTGTGAAAGCAACTTGGCAGTCCGCTAGTTTCTATGGCGATATCAGCTGCTTTGTAAAACAACAACAACAAAAAAAACCTACATTAAAGCTGAAATCCAACCTGAATGATGAAAACACAGAATAAAATACTATCACTAGTGATCATCAAATTCTTTTTACAGTTTATTTTACACACTTTGTGTTTAAGTCTTCCACTTTCTTCACAAAACCTTTGCTCTCTAGAAAAGTGTGAATTATGTGATAACGGACACAGGAATGCATCATATATTATAAGATCATTATGTTTGTAGCGTGATCCATTAAAACATCTAATATAGCCTATTTCAATTCAGACCTAAATATTATTACTATTACTCCACAAGGTCTGAAATATATTGTTCGCTGCAAATATGATGATCTTAAATGTATTAATTTTTAATTTACTATTAATAAATGTGTAAAGTTGCATAAAATGGAAATACTCAATAAAGTTGGCTAACTACATTACCTCAGATGGATGAATGTTTGGATTCCACAACTGGTAAAATAAAACATATACAGCTGCAAACACAGTCCAAAATCAGCCACAGGATCAAGAGTATCCATGGCCAACAAGAGCACCCGTGGCCAACAGTTCATCTGATGATGAAGATTTTTTCGCTTCTTTGAAACCAACAACACATGAAGCCAGCAAAGAGTCGGATGGATATCTGGCCTGTGTTTCAGACACCAGTGTTTCAGGCACTGCAGGATTTTAGCCCCAAAAAAGCTAGGCTTGACACTCAGCTTCTGCTTAAGTTAAATCCGAGATTTTGCAACTTTGAGGAGCATGTTGCATACTGGCATTAGGTAGCAGTCTTATAGTTTGATAATTAAATACAATTAAACACAAACCCCCGGTTTCACAGACAAGGCTTAAGCTAGTCCTAGACTAAAATGCATGTTTGAACTGCTTTAACTGAAAGCAACTTGTACTGACATATCTTAAAATATGTCAGTGCCATTGTTTTGTCTCAAGATGCACACCAGTAATGTTTTTTTCTAGGGTATGTTCATAAAAGCTACTTAAATATCCTAATTGAAATAAGGCTTAATCCTGGCTTAGCCTAATCTCTGTCTGTGAAACCAGGCCAAAAAGTTTTAAAGCAGGATAAAACCTTGTATGTGGTTCATTCACTTCATGTTTTTAGAGATTAAAGGGTTAGTTCACCCAAAAATGAAAATTCTGTCATTTATTACTCACCCTCATGCAGTTCCACACCCGTAAGACCTTCATTAATCTTCAGAACACAAATTAAGATATTTTAGTTGAAATCCGATGGTCATCGGAGCAATGTCAATGCTTCATAGCCAGCGATGACATTTCCTCTCTCAAGATCCATAAAGGTACTAAAAACATATTTAAATCAGTTCATGTGAGTACAGTGGTTCAATATTAATATTATAAAGCCACGAGAATAACAAAATAACGACTTATTTAGTGATGGCCGATTTCAAAACACTGCTTCAGGAAGCATCGGAGCACAAATGAATCAGTGTATCGAATCTGCTGTTCGGAGCGCCAAAGTCACGTGATTTCAGCCGTTGGCAGTTTGACACACGATCCGAATCATGATTCGACACGCTGATTCATTTATGATCCGATGCTTCATAAAGCATTGTTTTGAAATCAGCCATCACTAAATAAGTCATTATTTTGTTAATTTTGGCACTCTAAAAATATTCTCGTCGCTTTATAATATTAATATTGAACCACTGTACTCACATGAACTGATTTAAATATGTTTTTAGTACCTTTATGGATCTTGAGAGAAGAAGTGACATTGCTTCCTATGGAGGCCTCACGGAGCCATCGGATTTCAACTAAATATTTTAATTTGTGCTCTGAAGATGAACAAAGGTCTTATGGGTGTGGAACAACATGAGGGTGAGTAATAAATGACAGAATTTTAATTTTTAGGTGAACTAACCCTTTAAAAGCTTGAACAAGAATCTCTAGTTTTCATTTTTGCAGTTACTTTTACTTTTTTAATACTCAAGTACATTTTTAATGTGGTACTTTTTTACTTTTACTCAAGTATGATTCTGGCCAGATACTTTTACTTTTAATTGAGTAAAATTTTCACTCAGTACTTGTACTTTCACTTGAGTAACATTTTTGAGTACTTTTTACACCTCTGCTGTAATCTAATGAGAAAATCTGTAAATTATTTTGATAACGGCCATCCAAAACGTGTGCAACTTGGAAAGCTAGTATCAGCTAACTGTTTGCTAAGTTATTTCACTTACCTGAAAATGAGGTGCAATATCCCGTTTTACTTTAACAATTCACTCACGACAGGCTTTTGTGTCACTCGGAAAGCGATGAAAGATAAATTTTTATCACTTTCTATCCGTTGATATGATGTACAACCTGGTACACAACAGTACGCCATCGCATTCGTAACTCTCCTGTGATTCAATACGATACTTCCGGGTTTCTTCCCACCGGAGCCTCGTTTTCGATTTCAAAATGGCGGCTGCGTGAAATCAGCATATGGTGTCGACTCACAGCGGGGCGGGGGCGTGGCATCATGATATCTGTCAGCCATCATCGTCCATCGGCACAACCCTAGAGCCACTGTTTCCTTGCTTGAAACTATATCAATTTATCTATTGGGGAAAATGGGCTCTGTTATGTCATATTAATTATAAAATATTAGAAATTTAATGAATTGTACTTTACAGATGTGAATTGTAGTCTTTGGTTAAATGCACAATATGTAAGACTTTTGGATTAAAATATCCAAAAAACGCTAGAACAGTGTTATATACTTTGTTGACTTGTGTACTTATATTATCCCAGATGTTTCCAAGAATGTTTAAATCTAGAGAAAAAAGAAATTATAACCAGGACACGAGCCGTGTGGGTGCATTGCCTATCAATGACATCATACCAGCATTACCCTCGGTTTCCGGTTTTATTTTGTAGAAACCATGGAAACACCAAAGATGCTTTAATATATTATGTGTTTTTTTTAGACAGATGATCAACTGTTTGGATACATTCATCAACAGAAAACTGATCATGTTATATAGCTAAACACGTTTATTCTTATTGTTTAAATCTAATTTTCTTGATTTACAGTGATAACCATGTTTTAATATGCCTAATATGGATCTAGGTGACTGCAGTGTGCAAACGAACACACAGTGTAGCATTATAACAACTTTCAACACACAAATGTGTCTAATATGATAAAACAGTGCTGCGAAGAAGCTGAAGTGGCAAGTGCGGCATATTTAAAGCTCCGCTGTTCTCGAGACATGTGTCGGGCTTGTCTCTTATTAGCAATCGCTCCATGATTTTAATTTTAAGTGAATGTAATAGAAATATACTTTAAAGCTAAACATGTGCAACATAATTATTTTATCCTAGACTTGCAGAGCTTTAATAATACATTTGTGGATAAAGCACCACTTTCTCAAAAAATAAAACATTGAACATTTAAAAATAGTTCCAAATAGTAGGTTAATTTATGTTACATCTTTAATCAGCATCATAAACGTGACATGATTTTTGACTAAATTTGCCCCTAACAGAAAGGCTTGCAATAGAAGTATTACAATCGGTTACACCATTTGACATTTCAAATTTGACAGGTATTGTCATGGACCTATGTAAGCACATGGCCTTGGTGGAAATATTTCAACTGTAAGTTAAAAAGTTAATACACATTTTTATAATAATGATGAATTATCAATATATTCACAGGGTCATACCATTTGTATACCTAAGAATACCTGACCATACCCTACAAATGTCACATTATCTCATATTTTAAAGACAGTTACTAACCTTTGCATGCAGCAGTTAGTGTCACCAGGTGTCATTCTCTGTGATATAATTTCCTGTCACGTGGTCTTCTTGCACAATATTAACAAAATGGCTCCTTGAATGGTGGTTACACCACCTTGACACTTCAGGAATTTGACTTGACTCACATGTTATTTGTTAATATGTTATTTCCCCAAATTATGTATAATATTCAGAACAATGGTTTTCCATTTATTTTTATTTACTATTAAATTGTTCTAATGTAATTATGCCAAACTAACTGAAATGGTGTTTTATTGAGAATTAACCTTTTTTAAACAAGATCATTTATTTGGTACTAAGTTTTTATGGTTACACCACATTGACATTTTTGCAATCAATCCCCAGATATTCTCTCAAAATTGATTAAAACCAGAAATTTGAGACTTGGTCCTCAAAAAAGAGAATGTATGTAAGTGATTTGGTAATTTATTTTGCAATTTTAACCCTTTTAAATTTAAACTATATGGACAAAAAAATAGTGTCACATCATTGACTCAGTGCTGTTTGAATGAAAGCTTGGTAAATTTGTTGGCGATCAAATATTCAGTATCGCTTCTCTCCATAATTAAGATACATTGTACATTATAAGCGCAGCGTTAGCAGTTCTAAACTAATATCACGCTATTTACGTCATTTACATCTCTACAATAATTGATATACCAAGTGAGGCTAGCCTCCCCTGCCATGTATCTTTTCTCAACTTTCATAAGTGCTGAATGTAAAACACTCAATGGTGATTGGCTCATTTTTTACAAACTGAGACACAAGACGAGCTTGGCTCATGTGCCTCCCCCTCCCCTTCTCTATCGGCTTAGCAGTTGTAATGACTTCGGCACGTTCGTGAAAGAACAGCTGTGTTTTTAAATTCAGTAACATGTTATAGTGTTACAGCGGTGAAATTACAAACAAAAAAATAGTACACACATTCTGATACATGAAACTAAACGAATAACTGGGAATTTTATTAACGTTAAATCATCCTTTCTCGCATTTTCTCCTCAAAATTTTGGGTAGGATGTGCCTCCCCTGATGAGCCGCCACTGTTTATAAGTCAAGATTGATTTCTGTTGAACTCTGTTCAGTAACATGAGCAGCAGTGTTATGAGTTTAATCTCTGAGAAACTGTTTGTGTTTGTTCTGCAGGAGTGTTTGGTGCTGAAACAGATGAAGAGAAGGCAGTGATGGAGGGAGATTCAGTCACTCTAAAGCCTGATCTTACTAAAATACAGGGAATTAATCGGATGAAGTGGAGGTTTAGAGATTCACGTTCAGTCATTGCTCAAATCGATAGAAATGACATTTCATATCCCAGTCTCCCTGAGATGTTCGAAGACAGACTGAAGCTGGATCAGACTGGATCTCTGACAATCACAAACATGAGAACTAATCATACTGGACTTTATAAACTAGAGATCAACCACAACACTGGGACCTTATATTTGAATTTCAGAGTTACTGTCTATGGTGAGGACACTTTTATTTATGAATAATTAGATGTTTTGAAGTTTATTGTAGTTTTTATTAATTAAAATGAATTAAGCTGATATTTAAACTGCCTAAAAATCTTACAAAACAATCTTACAGAAAAGCTTTTGCCTATAGAGGGAGCAGATTCAATCAACACAGATAAAATATACACTTAAAGAAATATGTTTAAGGAAAATTGTATTTAGCACTTAAAATAGATTAAATAAATACCATAAACTATTTAATATATGGTTCTGTAGTAACCATGAAAAATTAATTGACTGTTAAAGGTAATATTCTAGTGCCAGTAACTGTGTTTAATGTTTAATATCTGTGAATCTGTCTCATGCAGAGTCTCCAGCTGTTATTGATGCTTTTAAAGGTGAAACGAAGATTGTATCAGAGACGGAGGGAGATCCTGTCACTCTTCAGACTGATACTGAAACACACGGAGATGAGCTGATAGTGTGGAGGTTTGGAGATGAAGGAAAACTCATAGCTAAACATGATCTAGAGGCCAAGAGTCTAAGATTATATAATGAAACTGATGAGAGATTCAGAGACAGACTGAAGCTGGATCATGAGACCGGATCTCTGACCATCACAAACACCAGAATCACAGACTCTGGAGTTTATAAAGTGAAGATCAGCAGCAGCAAACAGACTTTAAACAAGAGATTCACTGTGACTGTCAGCGGTGAGTAACTCAAGACAATTAATGTAATGATTGTTTATCAGCTGTCTGTAAATAATTCATAAATTCTCCCCCTGAACTTTTATCATCTAAAACAGCTTGTCTGACACCTGTAAATACAGTAGATCTGATAAATAATGACTTTCTTTATCACTCAGGTTATATAGTGTTAAACAGTGGGTACGGAAAGTATTCAGACCCCCTTAAATTTTTCACTCTTTGTTATATTGCAGCCATTTGCTAAAATCAGTTAAGTTCTTTTTTTTTTCCTCATTAATGTACACACAGCACCCCATATTGACAGAAAAACACAGAATTGTTGACATTTTTGCAGATTTATTAAAAAAGAAAAACTGAAATATCACATGGTCCTAAATATTCAGACCCTTTGCTCAGTATTTAGTAGAAGCACCCTTTTGATCTAATACAGCCATGAGTCTTTTTGGGAAAGATGCAACAAGTTTTTCACACCTGGATTTGGGGATCCTCTGCCATTCCTCCTTGCAGATCCTCTCCAGTTCTGTCAGGTTGGATGGTAAACGTTGGTGGACAGCCATTTTTAGGTCTCTTCAGAGATGCTCAATTGGGTTTAAGTCAGGGCTCTGGCTGGGCCATTCAAGAACAGTCACAGAGTTGTTGTGAAGCCACTCCTTCGTTATTTTAGCTGTGTGCTTAGGGTCAATAGGCTTGTTCGACTTGATGCAGCGCCGCACAGACCGATCGGCGGCTGACTTGAAGCAGTGCATGCCGGTAAGAAATGTTGTCCGGCTTGAGACAGCGCTGACGTCATGTGACTGTGACGTATGGCTTTAAAGTACCACAAGAGCGATTCGAGATCAGCCGCCTGAGTTAGCCAGCGCAGTTTCTCAAGAGGAGCTGCACGAGTTCTGATGACGACACAGCTGTTTCATGATTGGCCGGATTCACCACATGACAATGATCACGTGTGTTTCGTGTTTATTGTCACGCCTTCAGCTCCACTAATGCTCAAAAATCTGTGTTTTTATAACAGTTAAAGCTCTTTTCATGTAGTCGCGATGTTGTATTGTGTCATGTTTATCAAAATAAAACGGATAAAAAACAAAGACCCCACTACATTGTTATTAAAATAACATATGCTTATGTTGAACTTTATTCTTGTAAAAACAGACGCTGTAAGCAGTACATAAAGTTTTGAATGAAAAGGTCTCTGAAACATCAGTGTATTAGTCAAATATTGCATTTATTTCACTTCAGCTGTGATAAAGTATGCAAACGCAGCGTGAGTGTCACTACGGGAAGCAGAAAGTGTCCGACTTCATGTCTCCGTTTACAGCTCCTCCCCGCCTGCACGCGGCTACTCTCTCCGATCGGTTACATCCAGCCGTAGCCGATGTCGAACACACCTATTGTCTTGTTGGAAGGTAAACCTTCAGCCCAGTCTGTGGTCCTGAGCACTCTGGAGAAGGTTTTCGTCCAGGATATCCCTGTACTTGGCCGCATTCATCTTTCCCTCGATTTCATACCGCTTAGAATTAAGGCCAATTTCTATCTTTGTCTCATCAGACCAGAGAATCTTATTTCTCACCATCTTGGAGTCCTTCAGGCGGGCTTTCATGTGTCTCGCACTGAGGAGAGGCTTCGGTCGGGCCACTCTGCCATAAAGCCCCAACTGGTGGAGGGCTGCAGTGATGGTTGACTTTCTACAACTTTCTCCCATCTCCTGACTGCATCTCTGGAGCTCAGCCACAGGGATCTTTGGGTTCTTCTTTACCTCTCTCACCAAGGCTCTTCTCCCCCGATAGCTCAGTTTGGCCGGACGGCCAGCTCTAGGAAGGGTTCTGGTCATCCCAAACGTCTTCCATTTAAGGATTATGGAGGCCACTGTGCTCTTTAAGTGCAGCAGAAATTTTTTGTAACCTTGGCCAGATCTTGCCACAATTCTGTCTCTGAGCTCTTCAGGCAGTTCCTTTGACCTCATGATTCTCATTTGCTCTGACATGCACTGTGAGCTGTAAGGTCTTATATAGACAGGTGTGTGGCTTTCCTAATTAAGTCCAATCAGTATAATCAAACACAGCTGGACTCAAATGAAGGTGTAGAACCATCTCAAGGATGATCAGAAGAAATGGACAGAACCTGAGTTAAATATATGAGTGTCACAGCAAAGGGTCTGAATACTTAGGACCATGTGATATTTCAGTTTTTCTTTTTTAATAAATCTGCAAAAATGTCAACAATTCTGTGTTTTTCTGTCAATATGGGGTGCTGTGTGTAGATTAATGAGGAAAAAATGAACTTAAATGATTTTAGCAAATGGCTGCAATATAACAAAGAGTGAAAATTTTAAGGGGGTCTGAATACTTTCTGTACCCACTGTATATTCACACTAATGACTCTTTATCATTACAGTATCAGATCTTCACTCAGGTTATATAGTGCTGATGTTTATAGTGTTTGTTATAGATCAGACTCATTCACACTAATGTCTGTCTTTATCATTACAGTATCAGATCTTCACTCAGGTTATATAGTGCTGATGTTTATAGTGTTTGTTATAGATCAGACTCATTCACACTAATGACTCTATCATTACAGTATCAGATCTTCACTCAGGTTATATAGTGCTGATGTTTATAGTGTTTGTTATAGATCAGACTCATTCACACTAATGACTCTTTATCATTACAGTATCAGATCTTCACTCAGGTTATATAGTGTTGATGTTTATAGTGTTTGTTATAGATCAGACTCATTCACACTAATGTCTCTTTATCATTACAGTATCAGATCTTCACTCAGGTTATATAGTGTTGATGTTTATAGTGTTTGTTATAGATCAGACTCATTCACATTAATGACCGTCTTTATCATTACAGTATCAGATCTTCACTCAGGTTATATGATGCTGATGTTTATAGTGTTTGTTATAGATCAGACTCATTCGCACTAATGACTCTTTATCACTACAGTATCAGATCTTCACTCAGGTTATATAGTGTTGATGTTTATAATGTTTGTTATAGATCAGACTCATCCACACTAATGACTCTTCATCATTACAGTATCAGATCTTCACTCAGGTTATATAGTGTTGATGTTTATAATGTTTGTTATAGATCAGACTCATTCACACTAATGACTCTTTATCATTACAGTATCAGATCTTCACTCAGGTTATATAGTGTTGATGTTTATACTGTTTGTTATAGATCAGACTCATTCACACTAATGACTCTATCATTACAGTATCAGATCTTCACTCAGGTTATATAGTGTTGATGTTTATAGTGTTTGTTATAGATCAGACTCATTCACACTAATGTCTCTTTATCATTACAGTATCAGATCTTCACTCAGGTTATATAGTGTTGATGTTTATAGTGTTTGTTATAGATCAGACTCATTCACATTAATGACCGTCTTTATCATTACAGTATCAGATCTTCACTCAGGTTATATAGTGCTGATGTTTATAGTGTTTGTTATAGATCAGACTCATTCGCACTAATGACTCTTTATCATTACAGTATCAGATCTTCACTCAGGTTATATAGTGTTGATGTTTATAATGTTTGTTATAGATCAGACTCATTCACACTAATGACTCTTTATCATTACAGTATCAGATCTTCACTCAGGTTATATAGAGCTGATGTTTATAGTGTTTGTTATAGATCAGACTCATTCACACTAATGACTCTTTATCATTACAGTATCAGATCTTCACTCAGGTTATATAGTGTTGATGTTTATAGTGTTTGTTATAGATCAGACTCATTCACACTAATGACTCTTTATCATTACAGTATCAGATCTTCACTCAGGTTATATAGTGCTGATGTTTATAGTGTTTGTTATAGATCAGACTCATTCACACTAATGACTCTTTATCATTACAGTATCAGACCTTCACTCAGGTTATATAGTGCTGATGTTTATAGTGTTTGTTATAGATCAGACTCATTCACACTAATGTCTGTCTCTCTTTATCTGTTCCAGCACCAGGTTGGTCTCCAGCTGCTGTAGCAGGGCTTGTTGTTGTTCTGCTGCTGGTATTATCTGCAGCTGCTGGTGTTTTTTACTATCTTCACAAAGTCTCTAAACTACAAAAGCAAATGAGTAAGTATTACAGCTGATACAGCAAGAGGAAAAATATTGAGCTTCATTGTAGTACAGTACAGTTTAAATGTATAATACAATTTTTCACAATCAATATTTCTACCTTTTTAGCAGTTCTGCTTGTGGTTGATTTAGTGCAGTAATCAGTGATTTAAATGATTGTTCAGAGTTGAGCTGAATTACATTAATACTAATTACTGAATCTCTGTCTGTTTAAAATGCTGAATTTAAGGTCTTTTGATTATGTAGTTCATGTAGTTTTGTTTTTCTGCTATTGAAGGTTGAGCAATTTAGCAGAAACAGCCTTAAAATCATCCTGCTGTCCTTTTTCTGTCATTTTAAGGTTTATCGGGGCTGCCTGAGCTCTTCATTCATTTGGACATCATAGACTATTAATACAGAAACTCTAAACTGAAACACAAGAAAATGTCAAGAGATTTTGCATGTCTATTACCACATAATCTCTGGTCAGTTAGTGATATTTTTCCCTATAAAGACTGAGATATATTTATTCTAAAATATAAATTCATCATTAGCCCAGCTTTGTCTTTGAAAACAGGAGCACTTTACACAGTAGTTTTTAGAGCTCATGTTTCTCAAACAAGAAGCAAGTGTCATCTGTCTAAAAGTATCATGTGACTCGGTTACTTGCTCATTGGAAGTATTAAGTCATGTGATTGTGTGTGAACAGACAGAAATATGAGTAATTGTTCATTGATTGTCTTCCCCTTCACTAAAGCTCTCAAAAAGTCACACAAAAGGTATTTGGGCACAAACAGACCACCAGATTACCTGTCTTCGATGACTAATTCGATGAATTAGTTGTTTAATGTTTCATAGGTGAACTTGATGCATTTTGACTATGAAAAATAAGATTTAAGAAAAGATTTTGAGGAAACAAACACTTAAGCTGCACACAAAGCTATCATATGGGTTCAGAAGGCTTGTAGCAGATGAACTGCATTTCTAGTGTTTAAATATCATTTCTGAGCTTTATGAAGGCCTCTATAAACTGTCATTACATTGAAGGCCTCTATAATTATCTTTTCATGGTAAAGAGCTGCAGGAACACTCTTCAGAATCTAGTCATTCATTTGGAAGAACGTGAGGACGAGAAAATAATGACAGAATGTGACAATGAGTGTGTAATTAAAACAGATGTTTAATATAGCAAAATATTGAATGAACAGTTTACAAACAAGTTTGTTCCTTTGACTAAAACCTGATTTTTTTTTTCAGTGCTATTTCAGTGTTGAATTATTAAAGGGTTAGTTCAGCCAAAAATTTAATTTCTTTAGTTAATTCCTCACCCTCATGTCATTCTACACCTGTAAGGCCTTTATTAATCTTCAGAACACAAACTAAGATATTTTTGATGAAATCTGAGAGTTTTCTGTCTCTCCATTCACAGTCTACCACCACTTTCAAGGTCCAGAACACTATTAAAGACATCATTAAAGTAATTCATGTGACTCCAGTGGTTTGACCTCAGTTTAATGAAGTCAAATGAGTGCTTTGTTTGCACAAAAAACATAATTTATGACTTTATTTACAAAATATCAATCTCCGGTATGCGTTTGTGTGATAAATTGAGGATAAACCACTGGAGTCACATGGATTATTTTAATGATGTCTACACTAGAGTTCTGGATCTTGACAACAGTAGTTATGTGGACTGTCAATGAGGGACAGAAAGCTCTCAGATTTTATTAAAAGGATCTTCATTTGTGTTCTGAAGGTGAACAAAAGTTATGGGTGTGGAATGACATGAGGGTAATTAAGTGACAGTGTTCATTTTGGGTGAACTAACCCTCTAACAAATGAATGTATGCTAGCATGAAACATTATTGCATTGTTGCAGATCTTTACTTAGATGTCATCAAATGATAAAGTGATTATTAGAAGCTCATGAAGAGTCACACAGTATCTTCTCAGTCCTTCAGTTCACTCTCTTACAATCTCCTCTTTTCTCTGTTTCTGTGTGCTGCTGTCACATGAAGTGAAGACAGTCATAGAGGGAGAATCTCTCACTCTAACCCCTGGCATTGAAATAAACAAAGATGATCAGATACAGTGGCTGTTTGGAGATGAAAAGAAGATGACTGTCATAGCTGAAATCCAAAGAGGGACTAGAGAGATCACTGTTTCTGATGGGAGATTCAAAGACAGACTGGAGATGGACGAGGAGACTGGATCTCTGACCATCACAAACACCAGTACTGAAGACACAGGAGTCTATAAACTGAAGATCAGAGGCGGCAGACTTGTACAGAACATGTGCAGAAGACTTGTGCAGAACTTTAACAAAAGATTCATTGTTTCTGTCACTGGTGAGTCACTCAATGTTATAATGATTACATTCTTCCACATACATTCAGTTTTGGTGATATGTTGTATGTCATGTCCTTTAAAACAGCATCAGTTTTTGTAGGTATGCTTGCACAGAGTCAGGTATTTGGTAGACATTTGCTCAGCATATTTTATATATTATTTGAATAACAGTTGTTTTCCATGCAGCTATGAGGAACAATGTGAAGTTTATTTAGTCACACTCTTAATTTATCAGTGCTAAACAGCAGTAAATGAAGTTAGAAACTTGGTTTGTTTTGGATATGTACAGTAGATAACAGTATTGGCTCCTAACCATAAATTTAGCTGGGCTAGATTCTGGGTTATAGCGTTAGATAAAGCTTTTACATTGTAATTGCTGAACACATGCAGACACTCTTTTTCAGTGTTGTGTCCTTACATAATTCAGCCTGAAGGTGGCGTTCTAATGCAGATTGATTCTAAGTTCACACAAATACAATCTGCAAGTTTATATACAAAGTTGTGAATAAACTTGAGCGAAAAATTGGAAAATTGCATAAAAAAACTTGAAAAACAGCAGTCCACTCTTTTTTTTAAACTGAAATGAAAGGCAATGTGGGTAAATATTCACAGCCACGACACCACACAAAGATACAGAAGAGAATTAATGAAAACATTTTAGATCAATAAATCTTAAAAATAAATATAAATAACTGCAGAAAGGCCACACTGCAGATGCTTTTTGCATGTCGACAAATCAAATTAAATCGTCTAAATTGCCTGTGCGAGCAAGCTTTAACTCTACAGCGCAACATTGATGCACTGAAAAACAATCAAAAATTAATTTACAGAATTGAATTAGAACAGAATATACTAGAATGTACATTTCCTGAAGAAAATGTGAATGGTGCTTGCAGTGGCAAAACTCGGTTGCTAGGGTGTTTCTAGGCAATTGCTGTGGTGTTCTAGGTGGTTGATAAGTTGTTCTGGGTGGTTGCTAGGCAGTTGTTATGGTAACCTGTGTGGTTGCTAGGGTCTTGCTAGGCAGTTGCTAAGGTACTTTGGGTAGTTGCTAAGGTGTTGCTAGGCGGTTACTAGGGTGTTCTGGGTGGTTGCTAGGTGGTTGCTATGGTAACCTAAGTGGTTGCTGGACAGTTGCTAAGATACTTGGGGTGGTTGCCAAGGTGTTGCTAGTTTGTTCTGGGTGGTTGCTAGGCAGTCGTTATGGTAACCTGGGTGGTTGCTATGATGTTACTAGGTCAGTGTTTCCCCTAGGTTTACAGCTTTGGGGAGGGGGGGACACAGACCCTGTAGGGGGGTCCGGGGGCATGCCCCCCCCCCGTAAGAAAATTTTGTACATTTTAAAGATGAATTCCTTAATCTGGTGAACTTTGAGAGTTCAAAAAGAGCTCCAATCCGTGTTCAGTATCCAAATTGAACAAAGAAAAAGTCTGTGCATTGAGTTGTACCTGAATCCACTGTTAAAAATAAATTATCCAACTGCCCAATGATATTCTCTGATTTAGTTATCTGAACCTGATTATCCCATTAAAGTTATTCACATGCCCCCCTGTAGGAACATTTTTTACATTTTAAATTTAAATGCATAAATCTGGTGCATTCTGAGAGCCAAATTAAGTGACTAGATCAATGAAGAAAAAGAATTGTCTTGTAAACAATTTTGTGCTCTAAAAGTATCTATTTATTGGTGATGGTAGGGCACATTAGTCACGAACACAACATATAGTAGGCTAAATGATAGTTCATAAGTGGTCAAACATGTAGAGTATACATTTAAACCATTAAAATATGTAGCAAAAGAGGTTACCTTTGTTGAATTAATTTATTAGCAGGGGTCTGTATCTATACATCTGTATTTGTGCAACTAATGGTCACTCTTTGACAATCCAGAAAACAACAAATGAATAAAAATATATAATTATAAGCTGACCAATAAAGATGAGTTTCTGACCATGAACTTAAAAGTTAACGATGTACATATTCTTCTGTCCCTCGCATGAAGCTATGGAATGGCTTCAGATGACTTTGAATATAGTCAGGGGCGGTTTCTTCATTAGGGCAGTAGGGCGACGCACCACCAAAGTGAGAAAGGGACGAATTTTTCAATCACATTCAACCACAGAGTTACGCTAGCTGTCACTGCTAGGCTGTTTGTTCTGCCTCTGGATATAGTCCAATCAGCGTCGAGTTGCGCTCTGTGGAGTACCGCCTCTTTTTGGGCATTTCAGTCTGGCGGAGATTTGCCCCGACTGCTCCTATAGACTTCCATTCAAAGAACTTTTTTTTCGAACTGCAGGCACTGCAATGCAATCTCTATGGGTTCCGGGAGGGCTCGCACTAACGTGTTTCGTCATCATACATAACCTTAACTTGTGCAGCGATTGGTGGAAACAAACATACCTCTATTAATAATTTTTTAAGATGAAGTGACATTTAATAATTTCCTAATTTACATTTCACAGACATATTCTCCAACTGTAAAAGTTAGAAAGTCGAGAAAATATTTCCATTTTGCACTTCAGGCGTGGACGAGCCTTCAGCAAGCACAAACTTCCGTGAACGAGCGCCGCCGCGCGCCGAACAGACGGAGTTCAATCTGAGTAAAATACATTTTGCTCAAAATATTTGTTGAAAATTTGTTTTTGTTGGCGAACATAATTTTGTTTCTAATTTCTACATTATGTCATATGTAGAATTTCGAACCTACAACTAAGTGTATTTGTACGATAGCAGTAACTGTGTAAAGTGACTATTCTAGGGTAATCAAAATAATAATAAATTATTAGTCTGTTCTTTTGTTTTTATTTATTTTCATTTTTAGTTTAGTGTATTTAATTTCTGCTTCAAAAAACATTTTGTTTTTAGATTGTAAAGGTACAATTTTTGAATGTAGCCTAGGCCTAATGTGATTTTTTGCACATAATGTATAGCATATACTACACAGTTACATTCATGTTTGTTTTTATAGCCTTCAATATGAACATTGTTTCTAGGACAATATTGGGCAGGATCTTAAATAATTTTTTTTTTAATTAAATACAGATATTTTTTGTAGATCTCAGCCCTATGGCATGCTTTAAATACTGAATTTTCCATGTTTTAGATAAATAAATGATTATATCACTTGTTAAATGGATATTTAACAATTAGCCTATTCATTCCTGCATTTCAAAATTTTTTTTTTTGCACCCCCCCAAATATTTTTTGCACCAGCCGCCACTGAATATAGTGCACAAAAACCTAATTGGTGCTAGTCTTATCTCTTTAGCTCAATTACTCGCACTTTTGCCGTATAAAAGAGCGCAATTATCAGGCGTTATTTAAATATCGCGACAAGCCTAATTTCCGTTTCATTTTGAGACTGTGGCGGGCCGCCACATTAATGTATCACACTAGTGTATGTTAACGTTAGCTCAGTCAAGGTTAACATCAACAGGTGTAGACAGAAAATATGATTATCCTGACCTGAGCTAATTTACTGAATCAACCAACTCACATCTCATTTCTTTCATTTCATGAAGTCATCTGTTGCCGTTTCTAGCGTTTCACTTTAGAGTGTGCACGCAACGTTCTTGGACGCGAACGCGCGCATCAACACAGGCAGGCTCTCTGTGTTCTGCTCCTCCATGACGGCGTGCAGTTAAAAATTCATAAACTAATCTACCCCCCTGTCCCCCTGACAGTCCCTGTTGGAAATTACGCCCTTGGACGCAAGTGTTTGTTTGTGTGCGAGTGTGCGCGCGTGCGCACTCATTGGGATAATTGTAAACTCGCAAACACAGACAGAAAAGACATGCCATCGTGGAAATAAGACATATTACTTAAGGGCTATTTAGTTTGTTTAATAAAATAACAAATTGTAATCTGGCGCTATAAAGAAAATCAAATCAAATTTACTTGACCTTCAAGGGGGGCGGGACGAGCCGTTAGGAGGGCGGGGCGCCCCCCTTATATAATGGTAGGGGAAACCCTGTAGGTGGTTGGTAATTGTCACACAGATGGAGTTTTTTAGAGTTCTTAGCCCACTTTAGCACTTAGCTAATCACTATTAGCATGTAGCTATTCACTGCTAGCATGTGTAGCATGTTAGAAGTCCAGTTTGCTAGCATGAGTCAAAAGAGCCAACCGCCATGACTCTGATGCAGAGATACAGGTCTTGATAAACGTTTGCTAGGGTACTTTGTTTGGTTGCTAAGATATCCCTCTTTGGATTTTGGTTGCTAGGGTGTGGCTTGATAGTTTCACATTGATCCTGAGAAACTGATTGGTTGCCTGAGTGAAATGAGCCCGCCCCCTTGTCTCTATGACACTGTGATCAATAGTGAGTGAGTGAGAGAAAGGGTTCTAAGGGCCTGCATGTGTGTGTGTGTGTGTGTGTGTGTGTGTGAGAAAGTGACAGTTGCAATTTAAATTTCTGAACATTCCGCCATTGAAAGTCAATGGATGTTTCTCAATGTGCGTTCTTCAGCGATCTTTCGTCCTTGTGTTCTTGCTCTACTTCATCATTAACCGTCGAAGTACAGTTCCAATTCTCAAGGACGCAAGAACAGAGAATGCATTAAAGTACCCGGATGTGTTCTTGATATCGAGGATGCATCAAATGCAAACTTGAGAGAATCAAACCTTTAAAAATCCCAGAAGGCGCTGCGGGCGGTCGACATACGGAAGCCTGCAAGCTTTAAAGTTCTCGTTCTCACTTATGAGATTCCCGCTACAAATACATGACGGCTCGTGAAAGTAAATGGTTTGTTTTGCTTATTTTTAATAAAGTGATAACCTGAAGAAAACCTCCAGTATTTTTAATGAAATATAACAAATAATCTTAACACTGACAAAGCATGTAAAGGCTACTTATTTTCATAAATAAATGCAGTGAAATAAAAAGATATAAAATTATGTGAAAATGTCTATAATAATTTGAAAGAAATCTTTAAATAGGTTATGACATTTGTTTGTGATGTTATGTTGTATTTATTGTGCATTAGCCACTTATAATATGCTGGGACGGTCAGTTTAGCAACAAGATCACAGCACATCTCAATTCTCAAACGATGCGTTCTGTGTCCTCGCGTCCTTCCGAGTTCGTTCTTTCAAGGTCGGTTGGCAAGAGCGGACTCCACGAGAACGCAAGTCCGTTCTTTGCGTTCTTGGAATTGAGAAACAGCCAATGGGACTTTTTCGCGCTAGTCAGCTCGTTCACGTTGACCGGCAGAAACGCGCCGCAGTGTTTGTTGTTGTTGAGTGGTAGGACATGAGCTGTTGGCACAACTTGCATTTTTGGATCATCTTTTACTATTTCAAAGTGCATTCAATTCTACACTTTAGATTTTCTTATCCCAGACATTGTTAAAGATTTAATCCCTGCCAGTAAGATGCTCCTCTGTCGGTCACGGATCATTGAAATGAAACTTAAATCTGTCACAGGGGTGGTTGGATTTATTCATTTATTCATTAAAAATATTTATTGAAAACTTCTTTCATTTCATAACAGGCTGTATATTAACCTACTGGGAGAAAACCGGTACATCTATGTAAAATCAGATAATGAGCGCCTTCTGTTGAAGGCAGAGGCATCATGAATCATCACACAGCCTACCTGCCGAAGCCAATAAATTTTAATATTTCCAGCTCACTTTATGACTTAAAATAGTCTAGAAACTGAAAATATTTATCGCAGAACATATTTTGGACTGATATAGTTTATATTGAAGTCTATGCAGGCCTGGACTGACCATTTGTGAGCAGCTTCCAGTAGATCTATACTGACGTAGAAATCAACACACTGTAATGTCAGGATCAAGACTATGCAAGTAATTTAATGCCAAATGTTTTTGAAATAAAAAGCTTGTTGAATTGCACTAATTGAAAAAAAACATGCATCACATTAGCTGTGCTTGCATTTAGATGCATTGTATTTTTAAGGCTTGCATTTTTATGGGCTGAAATTCAACATGGTCGTATATTTAAGCTGTGAATATTTCAATTAAAAATATTTCACACACATTTTCATTATTAAAAATTCAATAATTTATATTCACCTTTCAGATTTCACTTCCAAAATATTCATTCTGTTTAAAAATACAACCTATAAAATTCAACTAGCAATTTTCAGTCCATTTTATTTCGCTTTACAAATTCGCTTCCACAAATTCAGTGGTTCAAATTCGGCAGAAAATTCAACATTTCACATCCGGGGAACTGCAGGAAAATCAGTAGAGTGCTGATGCATGATCTCCATCTGCTGTTAGTCGACTTCACCAGCAGGTGCCGCTAGCGGCTGTTTACAAAGACGAGCAACGGCTAGTAAGTCATCATTCATTCATAAAAACGGATTTACAGAAATGGAGCAAGCAGTAAGTGAATGTGTGATGATTATCAGGGACAGTATAAATGCAGAAAAGCTGATAAAGACACAAAAGCTGCATTTATGTTTAATTCAGTGTTTAATTCAGCCGCGCGGTGTTGTACTAATACTAGGGCTTCCCTCATCCGTCATAGGATTCCCCTGCCATCAGGACATATAAAACTCTTAACACAGCTTAATGGACTCGTACAGTGATATAAAAGACCAAACTCGCACCTCATTTGTGATGTAGATTATTCTATATAGGCTCCAAGAAAGCAGATACTGGCATAAAGTTGTTTTGACGCTGAACGTCAATTCGCAAATTTAGGGACCGTCTCTAAAGTTACGATATTGGTATTCACGTTTCTACCTTCAGTAGCGTTTAAAGAGAATGATTTACAGTCACAAAACCAACTCTAAAGTGTTCATCTAGGGCCCCATTTACACTGCACGGTTCAAGTGACCCAATTCCGATTTTTTCCTCCCATGTGGCACAGATCGGATATGAGTCACGACCGTGTAAGCAGGAAAAAAGAGCATGGATTCCGATTTTCACAGATCGGTTTCAGGCCTCATTCATATGTGGTTATAAATCAGATATGAATCGGATATGTGCGTTTGCGCCTGCAGTGTAAACGTACAGATCGGATATTCCCCTGTAAATGCGACTCCTGCGTCATTGAAAAGTGAGGGTTTTTTAACATTTCGCGGTACAGACATACCTATAACAAACGGAGCATCTCTAGTTGACTGGTAGATTATTAATTTCATTTGTTTGTGTTAAATAAAAGGCGATCTGACGTTGAAATGTGTTGCTCTTGAAATCGCACTGAGTGCTCGTTGCCGCTGTTGTCAGTGACGACGGCTCATGCACAGACGCGCGCTTCAGTCCCGTTGTGGAGACTCTATTCGTTCCATTGAAACCACAAAATAAAAAGCACACAAACTTGCAACTGCCCTTGATATACAGTCACTGATGAACGCATTGGTTTTAATGACAAAAAAAAAGAAAAAAGTATAGGATGGCGGGTTCGAGCCCATGAAGCTGTGAATATCTACCCGTCTCCGAGTATTATTCAATTTGCACGCTTCCAGCGGAGCTGCATATGTCGTGAAGAATTTGTATTATTTTTTATATAGGGATGTAACTATTGCATTAAAAGGGTTTCTGTATGAATTCATGTCAATAAATTAATCTCAGTGTACCATTGAAATTGATTTGTGATGTCATATAGGCTATTTTTGGCATGTTTTGCCAAGTGCAGTGTAAAAAGGAGATATCCGATACAGGTCACTTTTAAAAGAAATGTAAGCACGTCGTCCAAAAAAATCGGATATGGTCAAAAGATCGGATCTGTGCATTAAGACTTGCAGTGTAAATGCGGCCTAGGTCTCAGGTCGAACAGTGCATGCGCCCTACTCTCTCTCTCTCTCTCTCTCTCACACACACACACACACACACACACACAAAAAAAAAAACACACACACAACTCAAAGTACATGCACATACTTTTTTTCTTTTCTTTTTTTCTTTTTACACATTCGTCACACAATTCGTTCTACTTAGTTAATTTTATTTTTCCTGCTCATATAAATGCTTTGGCAACACAATGTAAAATTTGTATAAGCAGGATAATATATGAGCAGGAAAAATGAAAAAGTGTTAAAAAATAGAAATAGTATATAATATGCATGTACTTTGAGTGGGGTGTGTTTGAATATGCATGTGCATGTGCGTACAAGAGTTTGTGTGAGTTCAAGTGTGTGTGTGTGTGTGTGTGTGTGTGTGAGTGAGTGAGAGAGAGAGAGAGAGAGAGAGAGAGAGAGAGGGAGAGAGAAGGGCGCATCACTGTTCGACCTGACACCATATGAACACTTTACAGGTAGTTTTGTGACTGTAAATCATTCTCGTCAAATGCTATTGAGCTTTAAATTATGGCATTTTTTGTATGATCCCATACAGTAGTGAAATACATAGCAATATTCACATATTACTTGACAGTTTATTTGGAAGCACTTTACAATATGGATGGATCATAATGTCTTAACTAACGTGAACTATCCATGAGCAATACATTTGTTACTGTATTTGTTAATCTTTGTTAGGGTTTATAAAATTACAGCGGTTCATTGTTCATGTTAGTTCACAGTGCATTACCTAATGTTAATACAACTCTTGATTTAATAATGTATTAGTAAATGCTGGAATTAAAATTAACAAAGATTAATAAGTGCTGTAGAAGTGCAGTTCATTATTAGTTCATATTAACTAACTACAATATAAAGTGTTACCTTTTATTTTAATAAGCATCAAAAATCTAAAAGGTTTGCATTACCTGACACCTAGGTGAACACTTTAGAGATGGTTTTGTGACTGTAAATCATTCTTTTTAAACGCTACTGAAGGTAGAAACGTGAATACCAATATTGTAACTTTAGAGACAGTCCCTAAATTTGCGAAAATCAAACGTTCAGCGTCAAAACAACTTTATGCCAGTATCTGCTTTCTTGGAGCCTATATAGTATAACTTTCATCACAAACGAGGTGCGAGTTTGCTCTTTTATATCACTGTACGAGTCCATTAAGCTGTGTTAAGAGTTTTATATGTCCTGATGGCAGGGGAATCCTATGACGGATGAGGGAAACCATAGTATTACAACACAGTGCTGCGATATAAAGTTAAGGAAACTAAACAACAGAGAGAAATATATGTCTACCTCAGATTTAATGTATGATCTGTACACCAGCATCAGACAATAACGTTATAATCTCGTTCACGGGAGAGAAAGCTGCTTACATGTAGACTAAACAGGGAAAGTAACCGTAAAGACACTGAATTAAACATAAATGCAGCTTTTGTGTCTTTATCAGCTTTTCTGCATTTATACTGGCCCTGATAATCATCCCACATTCACTTACCGCTTGCTCCATTTCTGTAAATCCGTTTTTATGAATGAATGATGACTTACTAGCCATTGCTCGTCTTTGTAAACAGCCGCTAGCGGCACCTGCTGGTGAAGTCGACTAACAGCAGATGGAGATCATGCATCGGCACTCTACTGCTTTTCCTGCAGTTCCCCGGATGTGAAATGTTGAATTTTCTGTCGAATTTGAACCACTGAATTTGTGGAAGCGAATTTGTAAAGCGAAATAAAATGGACTGAAAATTGCTAGTCGAATTTTATAGATTGTATTTTTAAACAGAATGAATATTTTGGAAGTGAAATCTGAAAGGTGAAAATAAATGATTGAATTTTTAATAATGAAAATGTGTGTGAAATATTTTTAATTGAAATATTCACAGCTTAAATATACGACCATGTTGAATTTTAGCCTATAAAAATGCAAGCCTTAAAAATACAATGCATCTAAATGCAAGCACAGCTAATGTGATGCATGTTTTTTTTTCAATTAGTGCAATTCAACAAGCTTTTTATTTCAAAAACATTTGGCATTAAATTACTTCCATACAAGACCTTCTAGTGGAATTAATGTACAGAGTTAAATCATTCTTGACTGAAAATGTGTTCAAATGTGTCTCTATTTTATCAAAGCTGTAAGACTCAAAAAGGTCATGTGGTATTTTTTCATGAAGTCAACTGTAAATACAGGCAGTTTCAGATTAATTAATTTTAATTGAATAATAATGAATTAATTTATTAATGTATTTAGTCAGATCTGGTTTGTGGTGTTTCAGACAGATGTGGTTCCTCAATGAAGCAGCTTCAGACAGTCTTCTTTCAGATGCTGTTGTCTGTTCTGAAACTGTTCTTCACACAGACTGTGTTGCTTCTGTCTGCAGGATTGTTTGATCAACTTTATCAGTCACAATCCTCCTCATTATTCCTGATCATTATTGAACTGCAGTACAGTCATTATCTGATCACAAATCCAACATTCAGAAGCGCTTCTTCACACAAACACAATTCAACACACTCATATTTCATGTCATTTGAGTGGATTTTTACTCTTAGAAACACAGACTGGAGTTCAACACAGTTTCATCAGTCAAACACACATGAGCTGTAGAGATTTATACTTACATTCAGATTTCTACAATGACAAGTTGAGCTCTTTTCAACTTAAAATAGAGTAAATGATGTGTTTGTGATTCAGTATGTCAGGTGTGATATGACAATGTTTCTTCTGTTTATTTCTGCTGCTGTTGGTTTTCTGCTTCTGATTTCTCTTCTGTATTTTTCTGTTTCTTTGACAGATGAAGTGAAGTTAGTGTCAGTGATGATGTGGGCAGATGTGACTCTACGTGTCAATACTGAAATACTGACACGAGACCAAAAGATATTCTGGATGTTTGGAGATCACAACTGGCTCTTAGCTAAAAACACAGAAGAGAAGTGTGAAGTAGAGTCTGAGTGCAGGGATTTTAGACTTAAAGACAATGTGGATCTGAATCATCAGACTGGAGATCTCACCATCAAGAAAATAAAAATGATCCACACTGGAGAATACAGACTAAAGATCATCAGAAATGGCAAATCCTTATTCAAGTTATTCAGTGTTACTGTTTCTGGTGAGTGAAATATTTACTTTCATTGTAATAATGATTTTATTTTAGATCAGTATTGTGTTGTCAAAAGTACCAGTACTGAAATTTTGAAAATGTGACGATACCCTTATTTCTGTAGTACCAATCGATAGAATCCGGGTATATTCGGTACTCACTGATAGGGCTGTGGCATTTACTTGAATATGACACGAGTGAAGCACAAAGCTTTGTTTACAAAAGAAATCGTAGGTTTGCAATTAAATGTGACATTGCAGCCATGGAAACATTTTGGTTCATGCCGAATGAGGTACGTATATGGGATCAGATTCCCTCCAATAGTATTGTGGTCATGGATCAAAAAATAATCAAAAATGTAAAAACACATGTAAAAATATATAGATCATACTTAAAAAATAATGCAAAATGATTCATTAATTTTTTACGTTTGTGCTATATATTTTTACATGTGTTTTTACATTTTTGATTCACACTTATTATTTTTTGATCCGTGACCACAATACTATTGGAGGGAATCTGATCCCATATACGTAAGTCCAAAAATTTAAGCGTTCACATTATTTGCATTATTTACTGTGGTAAAGTAGAAAAAACACTGTAGGACAACCTTTTTGCTTGCATGTCAATTTCTATTTAACAGAGTTTGTGTTTGTTATTAGACTTTATAAGATGCGTCAAGTTTATTTGTATAGCGCATTTCACACACCAGTGATTTTTAGTTTAGTTTTCTCTGGCAGCCTGAATGTCTTGCACCTGCGGAGGATTAAACTCTCTCTTCAGACCTTTTACAACAAGTGTCAGTTGCTTGTAACATCAGGAGATAACATGAAGATATTATTAAAGAGAAATGGTCTTTCCTGCTTGGGTCCCTATCCCTCTCTAGCGCAGAGCAAACAGGACTTTGGCTATATGATGCATCTTTGTGTGAAAATAAACTTTCTTTTTTTTTTTTTTTAAATATTTAACTTTCTTATAATTTAAGTTACCATTATTACTGATATTTATTTCATAGTTTTACAGGCTGTAGTGTGTTGTTTCACTGACGGAATAACTAAAATAAACACGCACGTCTGTTATCCCTGTTGAAAAAAAAACATTTTAAAAAACACACTTTACTGTAGGTTTTGAAGCTGGTATGTTTTGAAGCTGGTATGCTGGTGGTTTGAGCTGGTCCAGGACCAGTTTAGGACCAGCATAGGACCAGCATGAACCAGCTCAAACCAGCATACTGATAATTTATAAACTGAGCGAATAAAACATTTGAGATGTTGAACAACATATCAGTAATGCTTTTTTTGTCTGATTTATGCTGGACGATTAATTGAAAAGAAATGCACCGTTGTCTTTTGACTTTCAGTTTTTATTTCCACAGTGCAATCTTACATATTTATGAATGAACTGCTTGTTTATCCCGGTATACTGACTTGTTAAGACTTCTTTAAACATAACAATGCTCATAATAACTTTAATTAACTCTACAACAAGTGAATCCACTTCACCAGCTAGTTATTCTTTGACAGTTATGTCATAGAAATATACAGGGCTACCGCAAAAACTAGACTAATTTTCATTACAAAACCTGTATGAACGACTCAACTGTCAGGTTAGTTGTATGTAAATATAGCCTTCTTGAAATTGCAAACAAAAAATTTTGTCCATATTAAATATATGAATGTGATTTACTTGTGGTTTGTATAAGCACACATTATGCAATGCAAGATTAATCATGAATTAAAAAACTGCTTTTGAGCAGGTGTAGTAAAATTTTTAATTGTGTCAAATTAAAAAAAACTTTAACAGTCAAAATTAGATTAAAGAAGATGGGTTTGTGTGCTTTGTGTATTGTATTATCAAAAATGTAAAAAATTACCCTCTGTGGAACTATGAAATTACACAGATTTCATACAGTTACCTTTCCATTTTATGTTAACAGTCAGTTATGTGTAAACAATTGTGTAACTTCGTTACAATTCAACATGCTGGAGGCAGACAAACAGCAAAAAATACCTCAATCTTATGTTCAAACATTATAACACTTTATAACAACATATGGTAACATACCTGCATTTATGACAAAGGAAAACAGTATTGAGTAGTCATCTCATGTGGATAAACAGCGCATGCTCTGTCTGGAAAGACTGCATCATGTTAAAGTTAGCTAGCTATACCTGAGAGACTTTCTATCGGATATAAAACACATAACCAGATGGTTGACTTTATAAAAACATGGCGAAATTAATCAACTTATACAACCAAAATAAATCTAGCTTAACTTTTACATGCTTTTCAAGTGAGTTAACATTGTTTATTCCACAGACATTCATAGACACGTTACCTCAAGGGAAATCCTCCATTGCTTTGAGGATTACCCATAATCCTTCGTCATTACTAGCATTCGCTGCAGGTACACTTTGTGACAGTAGGTGGTACCATACTCACATTTAGTAGGATTTAACCTGAACATTTTTAACTATGTTACATACACCCCCCTTAAAGGATTAGTCCACTTTTAAATAAACTTTTCCTGATAATTTACTCACCCCCATGTCATCCAAGATGTCCATGTCCTTCTTTCTTCAGTCGAAAAGAAATTAAAGTTTTTGATGAAAACATTCCAGGATTATTCTCTTTATTGTAGACTTGAATGGGCACCAAACAATTGAAGGTCATAATTAGTTTCACTGCAGCTTCAAATTGTTCAACACGATCCCAGATGAGAAATAAGGGTCTTATCTAGTGAAACCAGTGCTCATTTTCTGAAAAAAATGAAAATTATATAAGTTTTAACCTTAAATGCTCATCTTGAACTAGCTCTCTTCTTCTTCTTCTCTATTAGAATTCCAGCAGTGTAGAAACTGCTAAGTGTATTACTGCCCTCCACAGACCAAAGTTTGAACTAATTGTTATATACTATTGAACTAGCATATTGCATATAAAAATTAGTTCAAACTTTGGCCTGTGGAGGGCAGTATTACGCTTAGCAGCATCTACACTGCTGGAATTCAATAGAGAAGAAGATGAAGAGAGCTAGTTCAAGATGAGCATTTCTGGTTAAAACTTACATAATTTTCAATGTTTTTCAGAACATGAGCACTGGTTTCACTGGATAAGACCCTTATTTCTCATCTGGGATTGTTCTGAACAATTTGAAGCTGCAGTGAAACTAATTTTGACCTTCAACTGTTTGGTGCCCATTCAAGTCTACTATAAGGACAATAATCCTGGAATGTTTTCATCAAAAACTTTAATTTCTTTTCGACTGAAGAAAGAAAGACATGGACATCTTGGATGACATGGGGGTGAGTAAATTATCAAGAAAAGTTTATTTAAAAGTGAACTAATCCTTTAAATCCTGCTAAATTGGGAACAAAAAAAAACATTTCTTTTTTTTCTTTTTTTTTTTATTAGATACCAAACAGTTGTTTCGTACTAGGAACAAATGCGTTTCAAGTCAGTTAGAAACTCTCCACTTGGGAGAAAGTCAATAAGGGGGTAGCTAAGCCCCATACCAACAAAGACACAAAAAATGCCGTGTACACCTCTCATATTGTAAACATTGCTCATTAGCAGATTCTTGTCAAATACTTCAGATAAACTAGTGCGAACACTCTTAAGACATATACCTACACAAGCAATCTATCCAGAAAGCATGTTCCTCACAAAAGAAAACAAAGAATCAACTGTTGAAGCTGAGTCATCTACAACCTGTTCATTCATTTCACAAATGAGTCTAGCTGGGGGCTTAACAAGTCTACCTGCCCTAGTGCAGAGTGGAGGTGGCTGTTTGCAAACTACGTTGTCCTGTGCTAATGCACCTTGCTGTGCGTCACTAGCATGGTCAGGGGAGGGGACACAATGAGCTCTTTCCACTGAGGGCGGAGAGGGTTCTACCTCAGACACCACACATTCTACAGAGGGTCTAGGGGAAAGTGGTTGCGGCGCAGATATTGATGGAACAGATGTTTGTGAAATCCCACTCATAACATGTGGGACTATATTCACTTCAATCTCTGAGAGAGAGGCACTCACAGCTACAACAGGTGAGCAATTGGGATGGCTGTCTGTAGCATCCTCATCATTAGTCTTATCCATTTGCAGTAACCACTCAAGTGTCTTTGTCTCACTGTCCTGCACGTCAACAGGAACCACAGGGACACTTTGTGCACTTTCATTATCTGATGAGCAGCTTGACTCCAAAATGTCGTGACCTCCTGCTGGGAGGAAATTCACCGGGAGTAGGAGGTTTCTGTGAACAACTTTTTCTCTGGATGTCTTTGACAGTCTCTCCTGCCTGATTTCAGAGCATTCAGATGTTGAAACTGTTGATCACTATAATTCTATTTTGTCATCTGCTTTGGATGAATTAGCTCCTAGGAGAGAACGTGTTGTTTCATTTAGTAAATCCTCTCCTTGGTACACCACTGAGTTAAGGGCCATGAAGATGAAAAATAGGCAGCTTGAACGACAGTATAAGAAATCAGGATTAATTGTTCATAAGCTTATGTACGATGGTCACTTGAGTCATTATGCTGAAGCACTCAAAGCAGCAAGAACAAAGTACTATTCGTCTATCATTAGTGATGGTGCTGCAAACCCTAATAAGATTTTTAAGACGATCAACACCCTTCTTGCACCAATCAAGTCACCAATTTGTTCCTCTGTGCAGGAGTGTAACAAGTTTCTTAGTTTCTTCATGGAAAAAATTGAAAATATCTATAAGTCCATCAGTTTGGTACAATGCTCTGAAGTTCCTGTGACCTTTCCACCTAGTTTTCCTGAAAGTGCATTTTCTAGTTTTAACATAGTTACTAATGATTGTATTCTGAAACTAGTGATGGCAATGAATACAACTACATGTACTCTCGACCCAATCCCAACATCTGTTCTAAAGGGGTGTCTCTCTTCAATTAGTCCCCTCATCTTGAACATTGTGAACACCTCACTCACTACTGGTATAGTTCCAAAAGCCCTTAAAGTTGCAGCTATTACACCAGTCCTTAAAAAGCCTGGATGTGATAAGTCAGATCTATCTAATTACAGACCTATCTCAAACTTACCCTTTCTTGCTAAAGTTCTGGAACGTGTTGTTGTGGCACAACTTCATTCACACTTGTCTTCAAACAAGCTTTTTGAACCTTTTCAGTCTGGGTTTAGAAAGGGACACAGTACAGAGACAGCCCTGGTTCGAGTTATGAATGACCTACTTGTATCAGCTGACTCTGGAGCTTCCACCATCCTGGTCTTGTTAGATCTTAGTGCTGCATTTGATACAGTGTGCCATTCTATCCTGATAAATAGGCTGGAGAGATGGCTTGGTATCACTGGTACGGTGCTCAACTGGTTTAAATCCTACCTCACTGATCGTACCCAGTTTGTTGTCTTGGGAAACAACAAATCTGAACTTGGACAGGTATGTCATGGCATTCCCCAGGGATCTCTCCTGGGTCCTATATTGTTTAGTGTGTATATGCTACCTTTGGGACAAATTATTAGGAAATATGGTTTGGGGTATCACTTTTATGCTGATGACACCCAAATTTACATCAGCTCCAAGTCTGATTCTACTCTCACCTCAACAATTCTCTCAGAGTGTGTGCAGGAAATAAAAGCATGGATGCACCATAACTTTTTAAAACTTTTTAAAATTGTTCTAAAACAGAGGTTCTACTCATTGGCACACCGGCGGCTATTCACAAGGGTAGCAATCTTAACTTGATTATGGATGACAGTGTAGTACTTCCATCTGCTCAGGCTCGTAACCTTGGAGTGATTTTTGACACTCATCTGACACTAGACTCTCACATTAAGAGTATCACAAAATCTGCTTTCCATCACCTCAGAAACATTGCTAGAATTAGGCCTTTCCTCACTCCACCTGACGCTGAAAGGCTTATTCATGCATTTGTTACATCCAGGATTGACTACTGTAATGCACTATTCATTGGTTTACCTGCTAAATCAATCAAACGTCTGCAGTATATCCAGAATTCAGCAGCTCGTCTTCTCACATATACTCCAACACGTCAGCATATCACAGGCGTGCTTTATAGTTTGCATTGGCTTCCAGTCCAGTCACGTATTGCTTTTAAAACTCTCACATTAACATACAAAGCTATACATGGAACAGCCCCTTCTTATATTTGTGACCTAGTGACCCGCTACACGCCTTCTCGTTCCCTTCGGTCTGCTGACTCTCTTACTCTTCAGCAGCCTCCATATAGATTAAAATCTATGGGGAGAGAGCTTTCTCTGTTGCTGCACCCAGGTTATGGAATGCGCTTCCCGTTGCTGTTAGAGATGCTCACACACTAGCCAGTTTTAAGAAGCTGTTAAAGACTCATCTTTTTAAAATTGCTTTTATGGACTGTGAGTAATATTATATTGTGTTGTACTGTAATGATTATTTTAGGATTTACAGTTTCTACTTTGTATTACATTTATTGTAGTTTTTGTATTTGATTTATTTGTAGCACTTTGGGTTGCAGAAAAGCGCATTATAAATAAAATGTATTATTATTATTATTATTATTATTATGTCACTGGGTCACTGATACGGTACACATTGATTCCAGGTTTCACAGACTTAACTTCAAAAACTGTGGATTCCCACTTGTCTGCTATTTTCCTCTTCCCTTTCACACCACAATTTGCAAGCAAGACTCTGTCACCAACAGTGAGGGGAGACCCTTTTGCTTTGCGGTTGTAGTTCTTTGCCTGTCGAGCCTGCTCTGTCCGACTGTTTACACAGGCGATGCGTGCAGCTTCAGACAGGTCACGTTTCAAGTTAGAGACAAATTCACGATGGCCAATGACAGCATCGCTGATGAGGGTGTGCTGGAACAAAACATCAACAGGTAGACGTGGAATTCTCCCAAACATGAGAAAGAAGGGTGCAAAACCCGTTTATTTAGCAGAATTATAGCAGAATGTCAGCATCTGAAGCATCTGTGGCCACCTGGCTTTGGAATGGGCAGGCAGGGACCTTATCATGTTCCCAAGAGTCCTGTTGTATCGCTCGACAACTCCATTTCCCATAGGATGGTATGGTGTGGTATGCGATTTCTGGATACCAGCCATCTCCAGGAGCTCTTTAATGAGTCGGCTCTCAAAATTGTCTCCCTGGTCCGAATGGATGCGCTTTGGGAAACCATATATGCAAAAGAAGTCATTCCACAGACGACGGGCAACCTGCTTCGCTGACTGATTCTTGCAGGGGAATGCATGTGACAGCTTCGAAAAGTGATCCGTAACAACCAGAACATCTACACACTTCTTGTCCGACTGCTCAGCAGTCCAAAAGTCGATACACACGAGCTCCATCGGTTCAGAGGTGCAAATGCTTTCAAGAGGAGCACGGTCGTTGGGCTCTGGGCTCTTCCCAACCACACAGCGAAAGCAGTTCCTCACATGGCGGATGATGTCATGTTCCATCCCTGTCCAAAAGAACCTCTGCCTGGCAAGAGAGAGTGTGCGAGCCTGTCCCTGATGACCAGCTGAATTGTGGAGGCCAGAAAGAACCTGGGCCTTAAGGGAGTCTGGAACAACAAACTGGTAGATTGCCATGTTCATTTGCCTGTCTTTCTTTACTTTGTACAACATACCATTTTTGATGGAGAGCTTGGCCCAGTGTCTCAACATTTTCATCACTCTACGAGACTCACTGGCACGTTCGCGTCTAGTGGGTCTCCTGTGACGCTGGATGTAAAAGAGAACCCTGCCCAAGACGTCATCCTGTTCTTGAAGATTAACCAGTTCACTCCTTGGTAGGGAGGCATTCTGTTCGATACTGACAAGCTGAGAAATAACTGGTCCTGTGCCTCTTATTCGGCTAACACCTCTGGAGTCATGTGCCTCTAGCACAGCTGAAACTTCCTGCAGGGAGAGGGACCCCTGAGGGGGGGCCGGGGTGACAACAGCATCATCTGTGGACTGATCAACAACTAACTGGCAGTTAGCAGCAGTAAATCTAAATGCATCTTGTATGGTCTCATCCACCATTCCACCCACTTGGTTCAGCAATGAGGCATAAGGTTCGCTCACAAGACGATGGCCTATGCATGACTGGACAAATGGCTCCCTGCTTAGTGCGTCTGCAACCACATTCTTAGGGCCAGGGACATAGCGCAGATCAAAACTGTATGCTGCGAGTTTTGAGACCCATCTCTGTTCACAAGCATCCAACCTAGGCTTAGTTAAGATGTATGTTAACGGATTATTATCCGACTGTGAAACATCGTCCTTTCAGCCAGTGGCTAAACTTGTTGCAGACCGCCCATTTAAGAGTGAGAAACTCCAGCCGATGTGCTGGATAGTTCAGCTGGGAGTGCGATAGAGTCTTGCTGGCGAACGCCACTGGTCTGGCAACAGCACCATCGGGAGGCAACTGTGAGAGGACGGCTCCCAGGCCATCAAAGGAGGCATCAACAGCGAGGATGAATGGTGCATTAAAATCTGGATGGGCCAAGGTGACACTATGCACAAGCTCATGTTTCAAAGTTTTGAATGCTTCCCTGCACTCAACAGTCCAGTCAGCTGGAGACAGTCTAACATTGCCCTTCTTGAATTTCGATTTATGGCCTCTACCTCTTTTGTGTGGTGTAGCAGGCTCAGCCACAAGACTGAACAGTGGCTTAGCCTTAGCTGAACATCCCTCGATGAAATGGTGGTAGTAGAGAACCATTCCCAAGAAAGATCTGATTTTCTTAGCACTTGGTGTCTCCATATCAGATTCCATCAGATCGGCTTCCTGCACATTATTTATAGCTTGCACTTTACTCGGGTCTGTCTTAACACCATGTCCACATATGATGTGTCCCAAGAACTTAACAGACCAGCGAAGGAAGTAGCACTTCTTAGGTGAGAGCTTCAAGTTGTTGGCAGCAAGACGTGAGAAAACCATCTGTAGACGCTCAAGTGCAATCTGTTCAGATGGCGCGTAGACCATAAGGTCATCCAGATAACATAACAGGCTTGTAAAGTTCTCATCACCAAAGATGGACATCATCATTCGCATAAAGGTCGCAGGACTGTTTGTCAGGCCCTGGGGCATCCTATTATATTCATGGAGGCCAAATGGGGAGGAAAATGCTGTGTATTTTTTGTCGTCTTCATGCATTCTGATGTTATAGAATCCTGACCGTGGAGGTCCATCGTTGAAAAGAACACATTGCCACCAAGTGCAGCGAGAGCATCTGTCTGATGAGGCAAGGGATGTGCGTCTTTCACTGTTCTTGCATTCAACCACCTGAAGTCATTACAGATGCGAAGATCACCACTTGGCTTCACAACCAGGACGAGAGGAGATGAATACTCGCTCTGAGATTTACGGATTATCCCCAATTCCTCCATTTCATTTAGAGCAGTCCGAAGCTTATCATAATGGCATGGTGGAACCGCCTATATGGAAGTCTGAAGGGCTTATCATCCACTAGGCGGATTCTGTGTACAAAATCTGTTGCCTCACCACAGTCCATTTTGTGACCTCGAAAATATGGACTCATACTGCTCAATGATCTGCAGCAGTTTATTCTTCCACTCAGAGGAGACTTCACAAAAAGAGAGGTTCAATTCCTCCAAGCCCATGTCAGTCAAAATTTGTGATATTTCATTCTCTGACCTAGGTGAAGGTGATGAGCTCTGTGTGAACTGTGCACTGGATTGGATACGATCTGGCTCAGGAAAGTCCTGCACAGAGAGACAGGATGACACATCTGCAAATTTTGCATTCTTTTTAAGGGTGAGTGGCTTTTCAGTAGGATTGACTATTTTGACTGGAACCCAGCCATCTCCCCATAATGAGGTGACAACTCTCCCCTCTAGAATTTGAGCAGGTCTGGCTTTGGACTGAGTGGGTTCAATGATGACTGTACTTCCCACTGCAGAAACATCAGATTCAGGGAGTTTAGCCCACACCAAATGTTCAGACATCGGTTGTAGTGCGACACATCTCTTGAGCCTTGCCGTGCCAACTTTAAGCGGCATTGCACCACATCTGTCTGAGCAGGACAACAGAGATATCAATTGAGGAAAGTTATTAGCATGGGCACTACTTACTGGGGACGTGGTAATTTGTCTCCCAACAGTGTCTTTCATCTGTGAAATGAGCCACTTGATGGCGTTACTGCCAAGGATCATGTCATCAGTTTGGCCTGGCACCACTAGAACAGGAATTATCACTTTATAGCCATAAACTGATGCAGTGAGGTCATACATGGCGGAAGGTGTGACCAGGTGACCCCCACAACCAACAATAACAAAGTCCTCAGCAGTTTTCACTTCAATGTTAGGAATAGACTGTGAAATTTTTTTGTTGGCTGTTTCACTTAGAGTGCACGCCATAGAGCCACTTATCCACCAGTGCTCTAAGAACATGACCACTATCAGTAGACACCTCTGTGTAGAATAGGCTATCAGTTTTTGAGAGTCTTTGCAGGCCTTGCACAATCAGTGTTTTTTTCTGGCGGCACTACGCTGCTGTAGGCGTGACACAATCTGTCATAATCATTAATGTCTGTCAAATCCAAGGTGGGAGGCTCAATCACTTGATCTGCGCTGTCCTCCCCTGTGCGCAGATCATTCAGTTTCTCCTGCTGAAAATGTTGAGGAGGACGTCTACCCTCCGGGCAGTTGCGTCTTGAATGGCCAGGTAAGTGACACAGGAAACACAGTCTGTTTTCCTGACAGTGTGTGAGGGCAGAGTGTGAGCTGTCATTACATATGTTACATGGCATGTCTCTTAAGCCCTCAATCTGTGGAAGTCTTCTATTAGTATAGGGCTTTTTATTGGCTTGAGCATAACCTTGTCCCTGAAGCAACACTTTCTCTAACATTCCAATCAACCTCTCTAGAGTGGAGGTGTCTTGACTTATAGCAGGTTTCTGTTCTGGGACGTCTGAAACTAATGGAGTGTTAGGGCTAACCTCGACTTTGTTCATGCTGATGTGTCTACTCCTTTCAGTAGAAGACCTGAGTCCCTTCTGTAGGTGGTATTCATCTAGCACTTCCTGAACCTCGCGAGCTGACCACTTATCAATCGTCTTTGATCTAAAGGTAAGAGCTAAATCTCTACTGGGGCAGTGTCTGATGAACATACGTGTGACTTCAACACTGGGGTTGTCAAACGTTTTACCCTGCTCTCTAAGGCAGCTAGCAGCATCATCAGCAGCTCTGTTCAGTCTAAGCCAGTACTCATAGGGTTCCTCATGGTCATTTTGGCAAGGTAGAATAAAAGTCAGCTAGGGGCATTGAGGAGCAATGGCTTGAGCCAAAATGTTTGCGCAGGAGCCCGTAGATGGCCTGTGGGTTATTCTGGACATCAATTTCACCATTTCTTATCCCAAATCTCACAACATCCTTTGCTCTGCCTCTCAGGTGGACAATAATTTCCTCAGCTTGATTTTCCAGCTGAACATTGCTTTTTCTTACATAATTCTTCATTAATTCCTCCCATTCATCGACAGCCAGTGCATCTGAACTCTCTCCTCGGAAAACGGGTGGGTCTTTGACTTCTCTCCGAGTGATCAACTGGACTTGGGATAGATCTAGCGTGTTAACGGGGGAAGGTGCTTTTGTACTGCATGTTTCTTCAGGACTTGCATGCACAGTAGCTGTAGGGCTAGATGTGTTGAGGTGTGACATAATGCTATCAGCTAGCTGCTTCCCTATCTGCTGCACAATGGTGCTCATTTGGTCAACCAGTCTCACATCATCAGAGGGAGGTTTAGGAACTGATGTACTAGTGCACTGTGGTGATTGTAACTCAATCATAGGCTGAGTTTCGGGCGCCACTATATCCCTATGTCTAAAAGGACTGTGGACAGAATCCTCACCAAAATATGTCTTATGCCCCCTAGACTGTCACCCAGTGAGAATGGGACCGGTGTGCTATGTAGTCCTCTACCTCTACCAATACCTAGAGGAGTCATTTCAGAGGTAGTAAATTTACTGAAACTCATACTGGAACCCTTACTTAAACAAAATGACAGTTAATATATAATAATAAGTAAATATGGCTGTTAATAACTAAATAAACCTGCCAGTCAAATACACTGATGGAGGAAGTGCAGTTCCACAACGATGCAGCGGCAAGAAGACATCAGTCCCGGTCTAGCGTAGTCATGGACGAGTCACGGCACCAATGTGACCTCCGTGTTATGTCTTCTGCCTGATATACTCTCTCGGACACCGTCAGGTTTGTGGTAACAGCAGGTTTATTCCACATCTGCATTTATGACAAAGGAAAACAGTATTGAGTAGTCATCTCATGTGGATAAACAGCGCATGCTCTGTCTCAAGGGAAATCCTCCATTGCTTTTTTGGATTACCCATAAGTACTACTCTTAAAGCTCTTCACAAAATTAAAATACAGTTTACACATTGATCGTATAGTGGATTTAAACTCACATAAACAAAATAATTAAAACACATCAAATTGTCCCTCTTAATCTTGCAAGGAGGAAAACAACATAAAACTATGTAATTACACAGATTTCCTACAGTTACCTTTCCATTTTATGTTAACAGTCAGTTATGTGTAAACAATTGTGTAACTTCGTTACAATTCAACATACTGGAGGCAGACAAACAGCATAAAATACCTCAATCTTATGTTCAAACATTATAACACTTTATAACAACATATGGAACATCCTGCATTTATGACAAAGGAAAACAGTATTGAGTAGTCATCTCATGTGGATAAACAGCGCATGCTCTGTCTGGAAAGACGGCATCATGTTAAAGTTAGCTAGCTATACCTGAGAGACTTTCTATCGGATATAAAACACATAACCAGATGGTTGACTTTATAAAAACATGGCGAAATTAATCAACAACACCTTATACAACCAAAATAAATCTAGCTTAACTTTTACATGCTTTTCAAGTGAGTTAACATTGTTTATTCCACGGACATTCATAGACACGTTACCTCAAGGGAAATCCTCCATTGCTTTGAGGATTACCCATAATCCTTCGTCATTACTAGCATTCGCTGCAGGTACACTTTGTGACAGTAGGTGGTACCATACTCACATTTAGTAGGATTTAACCTGAACCTTTTTAACTATGTTACATATATATAGCAATCATTTTAATTGTGAGTAAAGAGCTAGTTTTGCTTGTGGGGCGGGACTTACCAGATTGTCCGACCTCCTCACTGAAACACTTTCTTTTAAGCAAGATCCCTTGGATCCTATACCTTGATTTGGCGCCGTCCCCTTTTGTTGCCGACTCTCCTACCACTGTGCGTCAGAACGGGTTTGTGTCTAATGTGGGATAATGCATTTAATTTTATTTATTTAGTTTAGTTTGGGTTTCTTAGGTTTGGCCGGCCTCTTTGGTATGTTTGTTCATTACTTTCATTACTTGTTTGCTGCCCTTAGCATTACTTTAAATGTTAATTATTATGATTTTGTAAGTTTAATTTTGTTAATAAATATTCTTTGATTCACTGTTGTTCTCGTTGCCTCCCTCATTTGTCGCGGCACCGAGCCGGCCGTGACAAATATGGGGGCTCGTCCGTCCGTTGTAATTGAGAACACCGGTCTGTCTTTTGTCATTGTCTTTAACTCCGTGAGGGAGTGTTCCGCGTGTGCGGTTTAGTTTGTTTGGGAGGCTTCGAGTAACAATTGTTTGGGAAATAAATGTTTCGTTTGGAAAATGAGTTTTGGAAGCGCTTGAGTGCATGCTGTTGGAAACTTTGGATGGGGTAAGTTAAACGAACTGAATACTGATTGAAGGTGTAACATAAGGTATGTTTTTTGTTTTAGGTGGTAATTCTGAGTGGGGGTACACTTCAGTATTCTGCGGCAGTCCTGGTTATGGGATTGTTGTGGATGCTAAGTTCAGTGTTTAAAAGCCGCCCCGAGCTCGGCAAGCCACTGAAGACTAGATAGACTCCAGATAGATTTAGATGTTAGTTAGGAGGTTGGGATGTACACTGTTTAGAATTATTTAATTTTAGTTTGGTTTTTTTTGTTGTTGATTGTAAGGGGGTTTATTTTAAGGGGGGGGTGTGTGATGGTCCCCTGAGCTAGTTTTGCTTGTGGGGCGGGACTTATGAGGTACTCATTAACTGAAACACCTGCAGAGTAAGATATAAGAGTTTTTGGTCCTCTGATTTCGTCGTCTTTCTGTTACCCTCTGTTTTCGTTAGTTCTGGGTTGTTTTGCTGGGATAATGCGTTTGTTTTATGTTTTAGTTTAGTTTGGGTTTCTTAGGTTTGGCCGGCCTCTTTGGTATGTTTGTTCATTACTTTCATTACTTGTTTGCTGCCCTTAGCATTACTTTAAATGTTAATTATTATGATTTTGTAAGTTTAATTTTATTAATAAATATTCTTTGATTCACTGTTGTTCTCGTTGCCTCCCTCATTTGTCGCGGCACCGAGCCGGCCGTGACAACATTGTACTTATATTTTAAAAACACCTGCATGTAATTAGATCTGTAATTAATTTCTGTAATTACATTTATAATTACACTGTTGACCCAACCCTTACACCTTACCCCTACCCTTAAACCTACCCATTCCAGCAAAGCTTTCCCTAACCTTACCCGTATTCCACCTCAATAGCTGCAAAAGTGTTTTGCAATTCAATATGAACCCAATAAGTACATTGTACTTATTTTTTGATGTAAGTACATAGTAGTTAAAGCCACTTAATATAAAGTGGGACCAGTCTCGTTTAGTCAGATTCGAGGATCGGAACTAACTATTATACATATAACTAGCGATGCACCGATTGATCGGCCAGGAATCGGAATCAGGGATCAATCTCACTTCTTACAGATTCTGAGCCAATCCGTTTTATTACCAGCGGAACAGGCAATAACGTCAGCTGCACGTTCTCGCTCTCTTCTCTGTCACGGTGAAGTGACACACAGCCGCGTGTGTGCCTCCTCTCTCGCACTCGTCTCATTCGCTCCGGTTAAATAATGCTTGTATTGCGCATAATTTTAGTCATTCCTGCAGTTTCGCACTCACACCAAAAGCGCGCGCACCACTGATCTATATAAGTGAAGCGAGCAAGCCACGCTCAAGGCAAGGCAAGGCAAGGCAATTTTATTTGTATAGCACATTTCATACACAATGGTAATTCAAAGTGCTTTACATAAAGAAGAATAATAAAAATAAAACATAAGGAATAACAGTAAAAACAGAGAATTTTGCTATCTGGATGGAAGAGCTAGGAAGTCTTAGGTAGTTTTTTGTTGTTGTTGTCCGTCAGAGTGGATCTAAACCTCACACGACAGGACCGCTCTCTAGCGACCTGTTAAGGCACTTCAAACTGATAAACAAAGTTTCAATCTCCTCTTTTGCCAAGAGACCTTAAACTGCGCCACACAGCCCTAATCCCCCTTCCAGAGATATCTGACATGACATGACATGACATGTGGCCAAGTATGGTGACCCATACTTGGAATTTTTAACCCATCCAAGTGCACACACACAGCAATGAACACACACACCGTGAACACACACCCGGAGCAGTGGGCAGCCATTGCTGCGGCGCCCAGGGAGCAGTTGGGGGTACCCTTGCTCAAGGGTCTCACCTCAGTTGTAGTATTGAGGGTGGGGAGAGAGCTGGATATTCACTCCCCTCACCGACAATCCCTGCCGGACCTAAGACTCGAACCCATGACCTTTGGGTTACAAGTCCGACTCTCTATCCATTAGGCCACGACTGCATCTTATCTATGCAACACAGTTCAAATTTCCCCTTTGGAAAGTGTTTTGACTGTAATCCAGAGATATCTTAACCATCCATCACAGCTCAAATTTCCCCATGGTTTGTCCAAATTTATCAAATTTTAACCTAATCATAAATGCTTTCTTCCTAACTCTCCCAACTCTTTCAACCAAACAGCAATATTTAAAATGCATTAAAAATCAGAAATAACAAGATGATAAATAAGTGATATAAAATACATTAAAATGAAATAATAACAGGAAAATTGATTAAAAGAATAAAGAGATAATACATATAAAATAAAGTGCAATCAGTTCAGACATAGAACAGTGCTCAATCTGCAAATGCATAGATAAAAAGATGTGTTTTGAGTCTGGATTTGAATGTGGCTACTGTTGGAGCACACCTGGGGCCTGTACCATGAAGCCGGATTATCTGGCTAGCCAGGTAAGATTCAGATTTGTTTGCACCAATCCTGGGTTTTAGGTACCATGAAAGTGACTTGGTTTTTAGCGGTGTTCATCGCCATAGTAACTTACGCTCCACGGCTAACCTGCTCCAGGGCAGGTTATGTTCTGGTTCAGACATCTCAAACCGAATTTGGACCAATCAGATGTGAGCAAAGTGACACTGACAGATCCAATGCAATAAAGTCACTCCCCCAGTTTCTCTTCCTCCAAATTAAAGGTCACTATATAGTAAAATAAATAAATAAATAAATTTAACAATGAAATTGTCTGACTTTAATGCTAAGTAATTACTTAGAATGACTTTATGATTTATATATGATTTCTATAATAATTCAATTATATATATTATTATTAATCCATTACACAAGCGATTTTAGTTGAACAGTTATTATTATTTATAGTTTCAATGAATATTAATATATACAGATCATGTGTAATATAAATAAGCTGTAAATAAACTTTAAATATGACTACATGTGACCTGAGTCTCTATCACTATATATTATCAACTAAATTAACTTTCACAAGTTTCACTTGCACTGATAGAGCAAAATCATTTCTTTTATTTTCATCAGTGTAAATGAGTTTAAATTCTTCATTTTCTCAATCTCTTAATCTTCAGCAAAAGAGTTTTAAATCGTGCTGGCTCTCTCGCGAGAAGTGAATCATTGTTTCTCTCTGTTGCAAGACTTGTGATTGGCTGTTTGCCACTGATGTCACGCATTCATGTGCACATGCTCCACAAACTCAGGATCAAAGCCTGAGTTGACAGAGAAAGTTGATGATCAGCATCATGGTACCAACAAAGCCGGATTGGAGTGGTTTGGTTTTGTCAACTCGAAACTAATCCTATAACCCTGAGTTTGTTCAACTACCATCATGGTACAGGCCCCTGATCTCTTCTGGAAGCTGGTTTCAGCTGTGGCTGACATAACAACTAAAAGCAGACTCCCCTTGCTTTGAGTGAACCCTGGGTATTTCTAAGTGACATGATCTTGATGATCTGAGCGATCTGTTAGGTTTATATTCTGTGAGCATATCTGCAATGTATTGGCGTCCTAGGCCATTGAGTGATTTATAAACAATAAATTTATAAACAATTCTAAATGCAACTGTAAGCCAGTGCAAGGACCTGAGGACTGGTGTGATGTGTTCATATTTTCTGGTTCTGCTCAGAATCCTGGCAGCAGCGTTTTGTACGAGCTGCAGCTGTTTTATGGTCTTTTTGGGAAGACCAGTGAGGAGCCCATTACAATAATCCACCCGGCTGGTGATGAAAGCATGAACAAGTTTCTCTAAGTCTTGACTGGAGACAAAGCATCTAATTCTTGCAATATTTTTGAGATGATAATATGCTGATTTAGTTATTGTCTTTACATGGCTACTGAAACTCAGGTCTGACTCCAAAATCACACCAAGATTCCTAGCGTGAAGATATGTGTTCACTTTGAGAACTTCATCTTTGTTTCCAAACGCAATGACTTCAGTTTTGTCTTTGTTTAACTGAAGGAAGTTTTGGCACATCCAGTTTTTAATTTCATCAATGCATTGGCACAGGGAGTCAATGGGGCTGTAGTCGTTAGGTGAGAGGGCTAGATAAATCTGGGTGTCATCTGCATAGCTGTGATATGCAATTTGGTTCTTTCTCATTATTTGGCTCAGTGGTAGCATATATAGGTTGAACAGGAGGGGTGCAAGTATTGAACCTTGAGGGACTCCGCATGTCATGGATGTCCACTCAGACTTATGGTCACCGATACTCACATAATAACCTCTCCCTTCTAAGTATGACCTGAACCATTTAAGGACCATCCCAGAAAGCCCAACCCAGTTTTCCAGCCTGTCAAGAAGAATGTTGTGATCGACAGTGTCAAACGCAGCACTGAGGTCGAGTAGAACCAGCACTGATAATTTACCTGCATCTGTGTTTAGGCGAATATCATTTATTATCTTTATGAGCGCTGTCTCTGTGCTGTGATGTGGTCGGAAACCAGATTGAAAGTTGTCAAAGTATCCATTCAAGCTTAAGAAAATATGTTCAGCTGATTGAAAACAACTTTTTCAATGATCTTGCCTATGAAAGGAAGATTTGAGATTGGCCTGTAGTTGCTCAATATGGTGTTATCCAGATTGCTCTTTTTGACATGAGAGGCATTTACCACTTATAGGAGATCTGCTTCTAAACAGTTAAACACGCTTTTGAAAAAAGATGTGGGAAGTGTGTCAAGGGCGCAGGTTGATGTTTTAAGGTGCTGTACTGTTTCTTCCAAAATTTTACCATCAATTGCTTCAAAAACAGACATAATAGCTACTTTCTGAGGTTGTGATCTGATCTGTTTTACCCCAGTGCAGCTCAAGGATGTGCTGATCGCCTTTCTGATATTATTAATTTTCTCAGAGAAGAAGGAAGCAAACTCACAGCATTTGCTGTCTGAGAGCATTTCACTGGGAATCTGACTTGGGGGGGTTTGTTAGTCTCTCTACAGTAGCAAAAAGAGTGCGGGTGTTGTTTAAGTTTCTGTTTATAATATTTGAGAAGAAGGTCTGTCTTGCTTTCCCTAGTTCCACATTGAAAGCATGAAGGTTATCTATATAGATGTTATAGTGGATTTCAAGTTTTGTCTTTCGCCATATGCGCTCAGCTTTTCTGCATTCTCTTTTCATATTTTGCACTGCTGTTGAGGTTCTCCACGGTGCTTTTTGTCTGCCACTCTTCTTCCTGACTTTTGTAAGGCCCGCCCAATCGGCCCAACGGTGGTTTCCCACAGGACGGGGAAGGTTTCTTGCACGTTCGGTCTTTTCAGCGTGGCAAAGTAGTTTAATTCCAAATAATCTTTTATCTGACTCCATGTTATTATGACCTCGAATTTAGTTTAGAATGTCTATTGATTATTGGTCATTTGTATAATAATTTGGCTTTACATTTGAATATTCTATTTAACTCTTTACTCTTATTGTACTCGTTTATTCGGTTCTCAGTGTCGCACAGGGTCCTCGCACTGGCCATTCATTAATATGCAGGCCCACGATCACAAACTCGCCAGTCTTGGTCACTAGACAGAGGTAATTGACTATACTAATAGAGTGCCGCTCTCATGCTTGCTTTCTCTAAAAGTATTTGGTTTAGTCCCCCATAGATCTGTATACACTTGAATTAAAGTAACACTAACTCTAGTCAGAGGTCACAACCACTACTACAGATAAGCCGACCAATATTACTTCTCTTATAGCAGCTTTGGTTTGGTTATGCCATGGTTTCCCATGTACACTTAGCTAGAGTAACATTACAATAAACAGAGGTAAGGCTCACCCTATTTAGGTTGGGTCCTAAACGGAAATTCCATTTTGGCCTTTACAGTCTAAGTACACTTGAACTAATGCCAAGCGTTAGTCTGAGCTCTAAAATCACAGTTGGTGTGCCCTATGCTCCACTCAACTGGACTTTAGTCCGTTACTAACCTGACGCAGATTTGCGGTAACAATGGATACATCGTAATCTACTGAAGTCAATAATTCCAGAGTAAGTCAGAATACAATCAAATGTGACAATTTATTAGTCAGATAAATATATCATGCCAATTACATAATCAATTCAAAGGTGATCAATACAAAACATCAAATGCTCAGAAATAGAGTAAGATGCATACCTGACATGAAAAATACACATTGCTGAGTGTCCTGGACACTCATCAATGTGGGCTTCATCTGAATACAGAGTCGCCCAGAGCCTTTTGCAACATTTCTTTAAATACTCAGACCAAGACAAAACATCCCCCAATGTGGGACATGAACTTACAATCAGAATTTGCATTGATGAGGGTCACAGACCTCGGGGGTTCGCACCTTGCTGTGGAACAGGAGGTAATTTGGATGAAGGACACTGGGAAAGGGACACACCCATGTTTGCAACCAAAGTATCCCTAAACTCTTAAAACCTTTAATACCTTTGGTTTACTTTCATGTAGATGAGACCATTGTACCAGTTGCACTAAGACATTTCAAACGATACCAAACATGACTGTTAATTCACTTGCATTGACAGAACATTATAATTTGAATATAATCTTTTTAAGTGAACTGAGTGATGGGAAGAATATGTAAAGGGAAGGAAGTGGGGGAGAAGGAGCAAATGTGAAGGAAGGACAGGATGGAAAGAAGCTTTCCCGCAGCTTCACTCTGTGGGGTGTGGAGACAAATGGCTGTATGTGTTTGTGCTGTCCATATCTCAGGAGATCAAAGTATCTGAGGATCTGTTGATCTTACACTTTCACAGGAGCAATGTTATCAATAACATTCTGTACTTTTGAGTTAAAAGAATCACAAAGGCTGGAGAATATTTTGGAGGCCTGTAAATGACTAGAAGTAGAATGCGAGGAGCACCTTTTTACACAATACCCAAATATTCGAAAGACAAGTAATCACCAAATGACACTTGCTTGCACTGATAGACATCTTTAAATAGAGCAGCTACACCTCCACCTCTCCTAACAGCTCTGCAGACACTCATAAAAGTAAAGTTAGGAGGGGCTGTTTCATTCAGGATTGTAGAACTGCAACTGTCTTCAAGCCATGTTTCATTTAGAAGCATAAAATCTAGATTGTTTGTGGTTATTAAGACATTGACTAGAAATGATTTATTTTTAAGTGAACGGATGTTTAAAAGTGCTAACTTAACAGTCTTACTTTATGTTTCTACAGTAATCTTAGTTTGACATGTAATAGGCAGCAGATTAAATGGGTTTGCCAAACAGTTTGAGAAGGCCTTTGGCTTTCTATTACGTAATAAAACAGAAATAGAGAAAGCAATAGGCACACTGGGTTCCCGCTTGTTCTGTAAACATTTGACAAAGTCACTGTTATCATAGCCGGGACCCGACACACATCACTGAGAGCTGTTATCGGTTGTTTTTGGTTCACCTAGAACAGATGGAGGAGGGTGAGGGACCTGGCATTGTGGCAGGGGCTGAAGAGCTCTCACAGGAGGAGGGGGAGGTTGAGCTGGGCCCACAGGCTTTGGTGGTTGTGGGGCTTGTTGCTTTTTCATTGATATCTGGGGGCTCGCAGCAAAAGAATGGCAGAGTTTGGTTCCAGCATACACCAGTTCCTCCATTTTCTCTGAGAAGCACAGAAGAGGGGATGATGGAGAGAGGGATAATGTGTCCGGTGAGAGAGGCTGTTGCTCTGGTGTTACAGGAGGCTATAATATGTTGTCATGGCTTCTCTGGATGTTTTCCAGAAAGTCATCCTTGGGTGCTGAATCTTGGAAAAGTTTTAATACGTCACTGTCTATCAGTGAGCTCTCTGGGCAGGGCTCAGTTGGGATTGTGTGCGTGAGCAGTGGTTGTTGTGGCTGCGTGGTGTTATCATTGACCTTGTGGGATGTGTCAACCGCATGTCCATTCAGGTGCTGAAATGAAGTCCTGTGGTCAGTTGTACTCTGTCCAGGTGTGTTTGTGCCATTCAGATTGAGTGGATTTGCACACACTGCTGAAGGATGATGGAGGGAGAAGTAGATATTTTCCTTTAGCACTCTTGAGCCCAGTTTGTTTGGGTGCAGGCCATCATGTGTGAACAATTGTCTCTGACTCCAGAAAAGATTGAAGTTGTTGATGAAATTCAGTCTATTTAAATTGCAGGTTTTTTGCAGCCATGTGTTAAGCCCAAGCAACCGTGTAAATCTATTTGTTCCTCTTGCTGGGAGTGGTCCACTGATGAATGACTGAACTTTTAGTCTTCTGAGCATTTCAAAAAGTTCATTGAAATCCCTTTTAAGGAGTTCTGACTGCTCCTTCCGAATATCATTCTTCTCCACATGAATGATTAGTCGGTTTGCAGTTTTATATTTCATCAGAATGCTCTTAAGTTCCCTGTTTACATCAGAAACTGTTGCTTGTGGAAGGCAGCATGTAGTTGTAGTCAAATGCTTTTCTTTCTCTATTTACCAATTGCTTTTCTTTGTCGGTTTGCCAAATGCTTTTCTTTATCCATTTGTCAATCGAGTGGTAAAATGCCATTGGACAGTACACACGTGGGAGCAACCAATCAACTTTCGCCTCAATTTGAAGAGCCAATCCTCTCTCACTTGTAACACTCGCTCTCATTGGATAGTTAGTATTTAGTTTTGTCGTGGCCACAACATATAAACTCGTGGGAACATGATAAGTTATGGCCACAAGATCATTTTGTCGAGGTAACGACATCCTTATGTCGTTGTCACAGACACGTCAGGTTCCACCTCACTGCCTTACCCACGCACTCAATCACCAGCCTACTGATCACCGCCACCTGAAGCTCATCAGCACTGCAATCACCACCACCATATAACCACCACACTCACACACATTCACTGTCCGGTCTCGTTTGCACTACTACCTATGTATGCTTACCTTAAGGACTCCAAACGCCATACTTACCTGTTCCAGTCATCTCCTCCATCTCCTTCGTCTCCTGTTCTCCTCGTGTGCCTACCTGCCTGTGTGTGTGAGTGTCTCCGCCATCATCCTCCAACGCCGATCTCCATCCGCATCTGAAACACACCATAAGGACAGTATCACATTCTCTTCACCATTCAAGAACTGCTTTTTCACTCCTCCATAACCATTTGCTCTGCTGTTTCTACAATAAACCTACCTGTGTTGCTTTTACGTCTGCCTCCGTGTCTCTGTTGTAACAGAAGACCGGACCATAACAACAGTCAACAGCATGAGCACCAACGACCCATTTCAAGAGCTCGTGGACGCATTGCGCCGAGCACTCACCCCACAGCCATCCTCACCGTCTTCCACCAACGCTGCTGCTTCCGCACCCACCATCACCGCTCCTTCTCCAGCGTTCACCGCCAGTCCCATGGCCAAACCGGCGCCCTACTCAGGATCAGGATCGGCGGAGGAATGCAGCGGATTTCTTCTCCAATGCGAACTGGTCCTGGAGATGCAGCCACACCTCTACCCTACCGACACGGCTAAAATCGCGTTCATTATCTCACAACTGCAAGGTAAGGCCCTCCAATGGGCGGACTCTCTGTTGACTCAGAAAGGCTCGGTGGTAAAATCATATCCGGCGTTCGTCTCTCACTTCCGTGAAGTCTTCGGAAAGCCTCTGTCTGATTCATCGACTGGTGAGAAACTTTATAATCTAAAACAAGGAAATAACTCTGTTAACGAATATGCCTTGCAGTTCAGAGCGCTAGCCGCCACCAGCGGATGGAACGAACAAGCCCTCATCACCACCTTTCGCCAAGGACTGGAGCCTAATGTGCGGCTGCATCTCGCTGCATACGAGGACTCCATAGGACTCGAACGCTTCATCCAACTCGCCATCCGCGTGGGTCGTGTCTCCTCGAGCACCAGGGCCAGTCACTCTCCAACATCCTCCTCCGTCGGTCCGAACCCGTCAGCTCTCCAGAACCAGCCAGCGAACCCATGCAAATTGATCATTCAAGTCTCACTACAACGGAAAGACAGAGAAGGTTGACCCTGAATTTATGCCTGTATTGTGGATCTCCGGGGCATGTCATCTCCACATGCCCAACCCGTCCTCCTCGGCCCGTGGTGAGTGCGATAATTCCCTCTGTGGTAAAGGTTCTTGTGTAGTGGGAAGGAAGAGGACAGGGGTCGGCTTTGGCTGCTGACAGTCTTTATTCTCACCAGAGAAAATATCAAACACATAAACAAAAGGACGGTGCAACGCACACTCAATAATTCCACATCCAAGGACGGGCTTCACTCCAACACGAGCAGGGCTCACTCAACGTGACTGTCAGCAGTCTCTCTCTCTCCTCCGCTCCTGCTTCTCCTGGCGTTTTATCCTGTCTCCACGCCAATTACTGGAACAAGAAACAGGTGTTCGTGATTTACATTCAACCCGTTCAATCACCGCGCCTCCCCAGATGCTCCCTCCTGTTGCAGACCCCGCTAAACCACGCCCCCCTCGCCACATACCCCCACCGCCCGACTCAGGCCGGGGAGCCGTCCGGCCTGCAGCCCCCCCCCCATTTCAGGAGAGGAAGTCGGCCACAGCCATCTGAACACCCGGCCTGTGGATCACCTTGAATTTAAAAGGCTGTAAAGCGAGATACCAATGAGTGATCCGCGCGTTGGTGTCCTTCATGCGGTGGAGCCACTGCAGAGGGGCATGGTCCGAACAGAGGGTGAACTCCCGCCCCAGGAGATAATAGCGGAGGGTGAGGACGGCCCACCTGATGGCTAAACACTCTTTCTCCACAGTGCTGTACTTAGCCTCTCTCTTGGAGAGCTTGCGGCTAATGTACAGCACCGGCCGCTCCTCACCCTCTATCTCCTGGGACAGGGCTGCACCCAGCCCCCTGTCCGACGCGTCTGTCTGCAACAAAAAGGGGAGAGAGAAATCAGGGGAATGAAGTAACGGCCCGCCACATAAAGCAGCCTTCACCTGGGTAAAGGCCTGCTGGCACAGCTCCGTCCACTGGACCGTATCTGGTGCATCCTTTTTAGTCAGATCAGTCAACGGGCTGGTGAGGTCCGAATAATTAGGAACAAACCTCCTGTAATATCCCGCCAGCCCGAGGAACTGTCTTACCTCCTTTTTTGGTCTTGGGACGCGGACAGGTTGCAACCGCTGCTGTCTTATCAATTTGGGGACGCACCTGTCCATATCCCAAGTGGAAGCCCAGATACCTTACTTCCACGCGCCCAATTGCACACTTCTTCGGGTTGGCCGTGAGCCCAGCCCCTCTCAGCGATCTCAGGACAGCCCTCAAATGCTGCATATGCCGCTGCCAATCATTACTAAAAATAATAATGTCATCCAGATAGGCAGCCGCATACGCAGCATGGGGCCGTAAGATCTTGTCCATGAGTCGCTGAAAGGTAGCCGGTGCCCGAACAGCCCGAACGGAAGGGTCACGAATTGGTGTAATCCAAACGGCGTCGTGAAAGCGGTCTTTTCTTTGGATAATGGAGACAAGGGGATCTGCCAATACCCTTTCGTTAAGTCCAGTGTCGAATAAAAGCGAGCTGTACCAAGCCGGTCAAGCAATTCGTCCACACGCGGCATTGGATACGCGTCGAATTTCGACACTGCATTCACCTTGCGATAATCCACACAGAACTGCACTGAGCCGTCTGTTTTGGGAACCAAAAACTATCGGGCTCGCCCAGTTACTGCTGGATTCCTCTATTACCCCCATTTCAAGCATTGCCTCTAATTCTGTCTGAACCACTTTTTTTTTGTGTTCAGGTAACTTATACGGCCGGCTGCGAATCACCACGCCCGGCTCTGTCTCGATGTGGTGCTGAATGAGGTCAGTACAGCCCGGTAGGGGAGAGAACACGTCGGCAAACTCAGCCTGTAATTTGGAAACATCAGTGAGCTGTGAGGGCGAAAGGTGATCTCCCCCCGGGGCCAGAGCGAGGGATTGTTTTTTTTACATTCGCCTCTGGCCCGAGATCATCCTCTCCGCTAATCACCGTCGCCAGCATCACTGACTCCGCCTCACTCCACTTTTTCAGGAGGTTGAGGTGATAAATTTGACGTGCCCCTCTCCTATCGGACCGTATTACTTCATAATCGAGATCACCAACTCGCCGTGTGACCTCAAATGGTCCTTGCCACTTCGCCAGTAATTTTGAGCTTGACGTGGGGAGTAATACGAGTACTTTCTCTCCCGGTGCAAATTTATGCAGATTAGTTCCCCTGTCATACAACCGGCACTGTCTGTCCTGGGCTTGTAACAAATTCTCCATAGATAGCCGCCCCAAAGTGTGGAGCTTTGTTCTCAAGTCCAGCACATACTGAATTTCATTTTTCGATTGAGATGGTCCGTCCTCCCAAGACTCTCTTAGGACATCCAACACCCCGCGGGGGTGGCGCCCAAAGAGAAGCTCAAAGGGGGAAAACCCCGTGGAGGCTTGCGGGACCTCTCGCACAGCGAACAACAGGGGTTCCAACCATTTATCCCAATTTTTGGCGTCTTCTTGAACGAACTTACGAATCATGGATTTAAGCGTGCGATTAAAACGTTCGACCAACCCGTCTGTTTGTGGGTGAAAGACGCTGGTTCGAATCGATTTAATGCCCAACAATTCGTACAGTTCGCGTAGCGTACGTGACATAAACGCCGTGCCTTGATCAGTGAGGATTTCTTTCGGAATCCCCACTCGGGAGATTAAACTGAAGAGGGCGTCCGCAACACTCTTAGCGGAAATGTTGCAGAGAGCCACTGCTTCTGGATATCGTGTCGCATAATCCACAATGACTAATGCAAAACGATGCCCTCTCGCTGATCGCTCTAATGGCCCGATGAGGTCCATGCCAATTAGTTCGAAGGGGACCTGCATTAATGGAAGGGGGCGCAAAGGCGCTTTTGGAGTGGCTGGAGGATTTACCAGCTGACATTCATGACAAGACGCGCACCACCTGCGCACGTTCTCGTGAATGCCCGGCCAAAAGAATCGGGCCATGAGGCGATTTAGTGTCGCTGTTTGTCCTAAGTGTCCAGCCATTGGGTTAGAGTGAGCCGCATGGAAAAGCATTTCCCTGCGGCTCTTTGGTACTAATAACTGGGTTGTATCTTCTTTTGACTGAGTGTCTTGGGTCACTCGATACAACCTATCTTTAATAATCGCAAAATAGGGATAAGTCAGTGGTCGTCCAGGCTGGAGAGGCTGACCGTCGATCGTGCTGACCCTCTCAAACGCATTTTTCAGCGTATCATCGTGAGACTGCTCCAGGGGGAAATCATCACGGTCCGAGAGAATCAGTCTCCCGATTCCACTCTGTTCCCCTGAGGCAGTCACCACTGGTCCCCGATCAGTCTCCCCCGCCTGCACTCGCACTTCCTTTCCCCGCGAGCATTTACTCCAAGAGGCACCCGAACATAAATGTCCCAATAATTTATTAAATGCGGGCCAATTCATCCCCAAAATTATCGGGTGCCGGAGGTGCGGATTAACTGCCACCTCCACACTATGCTTTTGTCCCCTAAATAGAATCCTGACTGACACCAACGGATAACTTGCGATATCCCCGTGCACACACTGTACCCTAACCATGCGGCCTGTATCCAATGCCCCGGATGAAATCAGGCTTTGATGCACGGAGGTTTGGTTACAACCTGAGTCCACCAAAGCCTGATATGTACCCCCGTTGATACTCACTGGTATCTGGTACTGACCAGCTTGACCGGGGGCAACCTGCAGGTCATCCGGGACCCGGATCAATGTCCCCACCTCCATCACTGGACACCGGTCTATGAAGTGATCCGGGTCCCCGCAACGCCAACAGGCCGGCCCAGACCTGCCCGCCGCTCCAGTGGTGGAGAACGGGCCGGATGATTGGCGTGGAGAGAGGGGAGAAGCAGGCGCGGGGTCCAGCCTGGCGGTGGCCAGTCCCGCCCCCCTGGGCGGGGCTCTCGGTGCCACGAACTGCCGAAAATCCGTCCCCGGGGCGGGGTGGAAAACTCACACAAAACGCACAAAACTCCCTCCGTCAAGCCACAACTGGATTAACACAGTTTCAGTGCGTACTCGGCTACCAACCCCCACTGTTCCCCTGGGATGGGGAACCCTCCAACGTTCCGGCAGTCGACTACTGGTTCCGGGAGAGCGAGAGGGTTTGGGACTCAGCTCACCACCAATTGCAGAGAGCCCTGCGCAGATGCAAGATGACAGCCGACCTTCGGCGCTCCGACGCTCCAGTCTACCAACCGGGGCAGAAGGTCTGGCTGTCCATCAGGGACATCAGGATGCGTCTGCCCTGCAAGAAGCTGAGTCCCCGCTTCATTGGCCCGTTCATCATCCTCCGACAGATCAACCGTCTCCGTCACTTACCGTCTCCAACTTCCTGCACAGTATAGTAGAATTCATCCCACTTTCCACGTGTCACTGCTAAAGCCTCACCATCCTTCTGTTCTTCCCTCCACAGAACCTGACGTGGCAGCCGTCGAGCCCCCCCTTCCACTCATCCTGGATGATGGCACTGCATACGTGGTTCACGAGATTCTGGATTCCCGGCGCCGTGGTGGTCAACTGGAGTACCTGGTTGACTGGGAAGGCTACGGCCCCGAGGAATGCTCATGGGTCCCCAAGAATGATATCCTTGATCCTAATCTGTTACAGACTTTCCACACCAACCACCCGGACAGACCTGTCCCACGCCCTAGAGGACGACCACCACGACGTCGGGGTCCTCGGCCCTCAGGAGCGGGCCGTGGGAGGGGGGGTACTGTCACAGACACGTCAGGTTCCACCTCACTGCCTTACCCACGCACTCAATCACCAGCCTACTGATCACCGCCACCTGAAGCTCATCAGCACTGCAATCACCACCACCATATAACCACCACACTCACACACATTCACTGTCTGGTCTCGTTTGCACTACTACCTATGTATGCTTACCTTAAGGACTCCAAACGCCATACTTACCTGTTCCAGTCGTCTCCTCCATCTCCTTCGTCTCCTGTTCTCCTCGTGTGCCTACCTGCCTGTGTGTGTGAGTGTCTCCGCCATCATCCTCCAATGCCGATCTCCATCCGCATCTGAAACACACCATAAGGACAGTATCACATTCTCTTCACCATTCAAGAACTGCTTTTTCACTCCTCCATAACCATTTGCTCTGCTGTTTCTACAATAAACCTACCTGTGTTGCTTTTACGTCTGCCTCCGTGTCTCTGTTGTAACAGTCGTGGCCACGCGATGTAAAGTCATATGTTGAGGGAAAAACATAATTTCTCATGGCCACGATTTAAATGTGTAAACAACCTGTGCAACCATAGCAACCTGGAATTATCACAAATGGACAATACCATAATAATATTTTTAATTAAGAACGAAAAATAAGGGTGGTATATATATATATATATATATATATATATATATATATATATATATATATATATAATATTCCCATAAATGAGCTCCTTGTATTCCCGTGCGCCTACAGAAATAAAAGCTTTCATAGGTTATATACAAATAATAAACAAAATATTCTAAAATAGTAACACATTTTTTAAACTTAAACTCTGAATTAATTCGAATGCTGTCACAGGCATGAGGGGCTACAAGTGAAAACAGATGCTCATTTACAGAAATAGGCTACAGAAATACAGTCATAAAGTAAGAATATTAATTAGATAAAGAAATATGGGAAATGAAGGGGAAAATAAAGCAAATAAATATACACAGGGTGCGATTTGTAGGGGGGGACGGGGGGGATTTCCCCCCTTCTGGTCTATGTATCCCTGCCTCTGCTGAATTATTTTTATCCCCTGTGGGGATAAAAAATATCCCCCCTGGGTTATGCTACTCCACAAACCACCAACAGAGCATATAAAATACCAAAAATAAAAATCTTTTTTTAAAACATCGCCAAATAAAACGCTGCGTTTATATAGAACTGTCTCTTTACCACCACAACAAACGGGACACTTCACAGACGCGCATTCTGACTTCGCCTCAGCGCCAGGCGCAAGTCAAATGAGCAAGGAAAATGTGCAGGTGACAACGAGTGAGCTTCAGTTGAACAACAGTGAACTGCGGTCAAATGATGTTAGTAAAACTGGTAAAAAAATGAACATGACTGTCCAATCAGCCGTTATACTGTGCTCGTGGCTCGCACTCAAGAATTGCATGAGCAATAATTACTTTATTATAGCTTAAATAAAGCGCAAAAGAAACTACGAGCAATGACCGTCGGTGTTCTGTTGTAAGTTAAGTCATGAAAGTACCAAACATGCGATTAAAGCTGCCTCAAAACTGTGCATGCATGTATTTGTTGACATGGTTTTAAAGCTATTGTTATCCAATTTGTTGGCCTTTAAACGTCTTAAAAATGCACATGTACACCAGGGAAATCTAAATTTTCTCGGGGGAGCATGCCCCCGTACCCCCCTAGTAAACTACATTTTATGACCTCGGTAATTATGAAACCCTGCGTAGCCTACAGCACAGCTTATAGAATTCTGTTCTTTTTCTTAATTAAAAATATTATTATGGTATTGTCCATTTGTGATAATTCCAGGTTGCGATGGTCACGCAGGTTGTTTACACATTTAACTCGTGGCCATGAGAAAAATATATCGTTCCCTCAACATATGATCTCGAGGCCACGACTTTACATGGCATGGCCACGACATAAGGATGTCGTTACCTCGACAAAATGATCTCATGGCCATAACTTATTATCACATTCCCACGAATTAATATCTTGTGGCCACGACATATTATCACGTTCCCACGAGTTTATATGTTGTGGCCACGTCAAAACTAAATGAACTGAACATGTCCCCTCCCGGTCACCGTACTAACTGTCCAAAGACAGTGAGTGTTACAAGTGAGAGAGGACTGGCTCTTCAAATTGAGGCAAAAGTTGATTGGTTGCTCCCACGTGTGTACTGTCCAATGGCATTTTACCACTCGATTGACAAATGGATAAAGAAAAGCACTTGATAAATAGAGAAAGAAAAGCATTTGCCAAATTCTTTTTTAAAAAAGCGATTTAAATGCGCATTTAAAATGATTTACTAATGAACGTTTTATTTATCTATGTTTTAAAAAATGAATTAAATATCCCATTTCAAATTTGTCTATTTATTTATACATTCAAAAAAAGATGTTTAAAATGTATTGTTTTATTAAACTACATTTAAAAACAGGAATTAAATAAACAACTTTAAATATGTCTATTAATTTGCCCATATAAAAAAGTGAATCATTTATATACATTTTTATGTTTGAATTATTAAATTAATTAATTGATTCTTCTTTTTATTTTTAAGTGGCACTCCTGGTCCTCCATATATAAGGAGCATGAAAATGATATAAAAACACTATGTCTATGCATTTTGTTTAGTAAAAGGCTAGTAGGGGAATTGCTTACCTTAAAATTTTCCAACAAATCCTCTGCTGTAGAATGGCCCATGAATTAGGACTCAAGATAGCGCGATTGAACGTGATGAGTGCCAGTCTGGTCAGTTAACCAGTGTCTGACATGCAGGTCCAACTGTTCACTCTTTGTTGCTCTGTTCATGCTTTCTTCAAACATGATGACAAAGTTTCCTGGTTTATCCGTGCCACAAGCTCCTTTTTTACATATGGAGCAATGCCAAATTGCTCAAGATATGCCGTCTTGTCACTGCCACAATAAACACGCTCACACACTCGGAGTCCGGGAACATCACCTGGAAAGTAACGGAACTGACTGACAGCCTGTCTAGAACGCGCAGAGAAGAGTAACGTTAGTTCTGCTTATACTCATGAAATATCAGCAGAAAGTCTCTTGTTTAGTCAGATTCGAGGATCGGAACTAACTATTATACATATAACAATAGCCCTACGATCTTACTGTCAGGTTTATGTTATGTAGACCCTTATTTTGACGTTCTCTTCTGTTACTTCACTTCCTGTTTCAGCGCTCTATTTACGCTATATATATAATAATATAAGATAAGATAAGATAGATAGGTTTAAATCCGACTGATCAGTGTTATATATTTCGTCATATCGTCTAGCCCTAAAACTTGTGTAGTTTTTTTTTTTTTTTTTGTATTTTGTCAAAACACCAAATTATGCAGAATATAAGATGGTAAATATTTAATTGATGAGTTGTCAACACAATATATAACGAAATAATATACCGAATTTTTACCTCAAAATCCAACAATTTGACACAAAGTGATAACTGCAAATCCATGTTTCTCTGCTGGAGTTGAGCTGTTACTGTGAATTGCAGTGATACATTTGGTTCTTTTTTCTGTAGCTTTCGGCAGTATTTACATATCTTAGATCTTGTGTCAAAGATATTTGTACAGTCAATCACAAAGCTTTTTCCTGTTTTTCACGAAACTTTTTTTTCTTGTGTGTGTGTTTTGTGGCATTCCCACAGAAAACCAATGCTGCCACTCAATCTTTTTGCCACTAAGTGGGTGTAATACCCTCTCTATCCACCTGTTTCTGGCAGGCGCTACTGTAAAAAAGAACTTGGGTACAACTTCTGGTGAGATGACGGAAGTTGCATACGAATTGTATTTTGTGTGTTAATTAGCGAAAAGGCTAAGTGTTTTTCAGATCATTGTTTACATTGTAAATTTGCAAACCTTGTTGTGAGAGATGTTGTTACAATGCTCAGGGACATTTTAGTTTTTTTTTTTTTAGATTATTGTTAGCAGGGGCAATGCACATTAATAAACATTATTGTAAATGTGACCAATCACGGAAAATAGGGACACGGTTCTGGGGCATTTTGAGTTATTCGCAGATTCTGAAAGTGTAGTCTCCAAGTTTTCCAACGATGTGTAACACATGGAAATCTGATAATATTTAGAGAAGTTGTGGCCATTTGAAGGTAGGCACTCAAAAAAGCTCTAAAGGAGAAAATGACCTCTAAACTTTGTGCAGTTCTTGCCTGTTCTCACCTGCTGGGAGTGACAATAGGGCTCATTTACATCTCATTTAGATAAGCCATACCCTCTGTTAATGTGGGGACACATTTCAAGTGAGAGCAAGGTTACATCGTGTTACCTTGTAAAATACATTGTTACAGTTTTCATGTGTCAAACACAACTATGCAAAAAGCTTTTTTTTTTTTGCATTTATTTTTGGCCAGATGACAGAGGTCTGATATTCTATTTGTAATATTTCTGTTTTGCATAAAACTGAAGAATATTCAGTACATCCTATACTGTATTCTAAAATGATCTGATATTAACTTTTGCATGGATTTTATTGAAAAGAGCTTAGGCTCATGTAACCAGGTATTTCACGGTGTGTCTGTGAAACGATGAGGTAAAAAAGTTTTGTGCACGCGTGAACATCATGGCAACGTACAACACAAAGTACCTCATGTGGGAAACCTTTCCTGTAGCTCAGTGGTTAGAGCATGGCACTAGCAATGCATTGTCATGGGTTCGATCCCAGGGATTGCACATACATTGCATTATACTATACATTTGTATCTGAGTAAGTCGCTTTGGATAAAAGCGTCTGCCAAATGCATAAATGTAAATGTAAATGTAAATGAAACACTTAACATAATGCATAAATGCAAGTGACTAACATAAATCAAGCATAGTCCACGAAGTATTGGCGAAATAAAACATTATCGGACCGGAGAGAATAATATGGAATTTCTTCCAGAAAACTTCTTGCACAAAATAAATTCAAGCACTTTCAAGGATCTGTATCTATATACCTTTATTTTCAAAAACTTTCCAGGGCATGAGTATGAATCCAAGTATGTACCAAAAGTACTACTTTTACTTGGTAATAGCAGCATAAGACAAAGGTCTTTGTGACACAGTCCAATGATATCACATTTGCGGTCTCTTCTGTGTTGTGACCCTTGGCGCTGGGCATGTGATGTCGCTTGCCTCGTCAGCACAGAATGGCCTGATTTTTTTCATACAGATAGGTCTGCCTGTCAATGTTCAGTCCAGGTGGGGCCTGGACAGAAAGACCGTCGATAGGGGGCAGATCTGCTCCGTCACGCAGTAGCTGATATTCGACAGGTTGTGCATCACAGTGAGTTTTTGCAAGCACCACACCAGGACTCTTGGTGTCAAAGCTGTGACAGAATAAGCACAAAAGACATAAGTATTTTCTCATAAAATACTGTCATGTGTATGTTGTTACTATGTTATATTGTATGTACACAATGTGAAAGTTTCAATATAAGTACCTGAAGTGCTGATAACTCTTGATCTGTGGGAGTCTACGGAAGTGGTGAGTCAGATGCTGCTGCCAGTCGAAGGTCTGGACTAAAACTTTGCCCTGTTCCGTTCCAACAAGCTGTGGGATATTGAGGTGACTCACAGGAGAGCTGTTTTCCACAACCTGATGACAAAAAAGAGAAGAGAGGAAGAAAAAAAAAAGATCTTCAGTTAAATGTTTCATTGAAGCAGAACAGAAAACAGCACTGAAGTCATTAAAGCAAAGTAAAGTTAAAGTACCTCAGCGATGTCTGCCAAAGTGTTGACTCTTGTCTTCATGTAGGCTTGCTTGATGAGTCCAAAGCCACAGTCAGGGGAAAACTTGGTGTGGCCAGCAATAAGGAAGTGGATTTCAATTTTATCGTGAAGCTTGTGTCCAACCCACCAGGAAAGGTACCAGAGCATGAAGTTGTTCTGTTTCTCCAACTCCAAAGTTGCCAAAGAAATGATGCATGTAGCTGATGACTTCATTGCCTCCCTTAGTAGATGACATGCCTTTATCAATTAGGTAATTCACCTGTTTCTGCAGCCCTTCACAGGAAACACCAAATAGGCCACATTTCCGTGGGGTCAGGAAGTACATTGGTCCTGGCTGGAGAGGGTTTGAGGGAAAGTGTAACTGTTGGAGACAGAGGGAGATAGGGAACTTGGATTAGATTAAATAAAATTTGTGTATATTCATAACTGTCTAATAAAGATAAAAATTACTATATTGATGCTATTCTGCATTTGTGCTATTATCAGGCTGCTTATTCTCATGCACCAAATCGCCCTTTAAGGGACATTAATAAAGTAAAGTAAATGTGTGTGAAGTATTACCTGCTGAGCAAAATCAAAACTGTAATGCATCCTAATCTTCTTGCTTGCTGATAGGAACGGTCCAAAAGACAGGTTAGAGCCAGAGCAAATCTTTCTGCAGGCAGCAGTCATGTTGTTGTACACAGCCCTCTCTTTCTGCACAAGGGAAAGATGATCTTGTTGCTTCTTTACTGCTTCAGACTTTCTATCATCTGGGAGGTTTGCACTTCGTATCAGCTGCTCGTTATTGCTTTGGCACTGCCAGCAGAGATCTGTGCGTGGCCGGCAACTTTTGATGTGTGGGAGAAGTCGGTCCCACAGTGCTTTGAAGCTGGTTTTACAAACTGCACGCTCACCTGAAAAACAGATATTGCTTATGGTTAATTGTATTGTAATTGCTAATAGTGCTTCGCATTATTTCACATTATAAGCACTCAATTCTAAATCAATGTTTACACATACCAAGCTCCTTAGCAGACTTCACGTAGAGACGCCACACTGAGGCCTTGGACACATGAGTTGGCAGCAACTTCACATACCAATCCTTATGCCCAGGCTGTCGGCCAGGCAGCATGATGGTGTAGCGAAAATTAACTCAAAGGGGAAATATTAATAATTATTCATAACTCATTATGATTATTAATTATGATTAATTATGAATATGGAAATCCGTTAATCAGATTAACTGGACGTAGCTACATTAAAATTAACATTACAATCAGTTAACCTGTTCGTCCAGTGAACGCTCAGTGTTGATTGTTTATTAATTCTAAGAAATGTCAATTTCCAAGTTATGGAAAAATAACATTTCTTATTGTACTGTACTACTCAGAGCACGTAGTCCGGATCTATCACTTAAGAGGCAATTCATTAGCAGACGGAGTCAGAACCAAACGTGTATTGTGCACAATCTTTATTAACTAACTCACAAACACATAACTAAACTAACAAACACATAACATAACATACATAAAGGGTCACACACACACACACACACACACACACACACACACACACAAGTCAGAATGCAAGAGAATGCAGAATGCAGAATGCATTCTGCAAGTCAGAATGAGTAATGATAGTGTTGAACCAGAAGAGATGCTGTTACTAGAGCTACATGAAATGTCAAAGACAATCTGGAAAGGAATCATCAGTTTCTTCAGCAATAGCAAAGGTAAGTCTTACAAATTAATACTAAATCGCTATTTAGTGTTAAAATGTACGATACTTGCAAGATGCCCTTAGGCTGAGGAGCATCGGCTCTGCCATCTGAGGAGAGGTCTTGAGGATTCAGTCCGGAGTTTTTATCAGTCTTTTCCATGTTGGATGAGGAGCACATGGCTCGTTTGTAGGCCGAGGCCTACAGGCCTTGCAGGCCTCGCCTAGGCCGGCTGCAAGGACAGTCCGTTCGGTCGTTCAGGAGCAAGGAGAAAGAGAGGGAGTGGCACTGTTCGCTGGTTTTTAACCTCTGGTCAAAGTCACACCTCTCAGTTGTTGACCGGACCAATGAAGATGTTGTAATTCTGGGCGGCAACACCCCTCCTGTCAGGGCTTTTACAACCCAGAAAGATTAACAAGCTGAGTTCTTGAATCAGAACTATTAAATATTCTTTTAATACTGATGTGTTGCACAGGTATGGATGTACCGCGTACACAAGCATTTAAATCTTCCCGCTACGAACGTATAGACACTAAACATGGCATGATTGAAGTTACCGTGCAGGTCATAACATTTAACAATCATCAAACATGTAAATACAATGAGTACAATACAACATCAGTAATAATGGATACCATTTCCTGAGAAGGATTCATTTATAGCACAGTCTGTCTATACATTAATGCCATAGAGTCTGTGTTCTGTGTGGAAAATGCAGGGAAGATGCAGATTTTCTGTGTCTCTACTCTGTTCTCCATGCGGCAACCACATTCCTCAGCGCAATAAACTTGTAACTGAAAACTTCCCGGGGGATGGGGACAGACTCCAGAGTGAGCTTAAAACTATTGGTTAACTAACCAAAAATTGTGTCTGATTTGCCTCAGTCATTACAATGGCATTGTCTTCTGCATAGTTTTTTATGAAGTCCACAACTCCTCAGGCCTGATGAACCTGGCTGGTGGACATGGCAGTGAGTGCTTCTTCCTCAAACGTGGTCTTGCGCCATTCTCCTCATAGTGTTTGACTATATCAGCCAGGGTGTCTCTGCCAATGCTGAAAAAAGGAGAAAAAAAAGAAAGAAAAAATCTTTTAACATCATGCTAAAAGGCATCTTGTCACCTATATCAGAATGTATTGTACAAATTATAGGTACTTTTACTTTACTGAAGTAAATTTTATGATGAATACTTTTTACTTTTACTTCACTACATACTAGAGTCTGTATCTGTACTTCCTGGTTTAGTCTTGGTTTACTCCTGGTTTAGACCTTAGTTAGTGGTTAGACCTGGTTTGAGTCAAAAGATTAAAAAAATCCTGTACATTAAACTCTTCATAAATACTTTTACTTTTGACTTATAACGCACATTTTACAGCTACGGATACTTTATGCTTAAGTAGGAATTTAATCTGATACATTTACTATTATGTTAGTAAATCCTTGTTAAGAATATTAAGTAGCACTTCCTCCACCACTGGCTAAAATTATTAGCGTCACATTCAATTCAAGAATAGACAGGTTTACGTGGGCTATGTCATTCACACCAGTCACTTCAAGCAATTGAAGCGTTATTCAAATTAATAGCAGATGCTAACATTACCATCTAAAAAGCCCATTATAGTAATTAAATTAAAACAATAGTCCTGAGCTAGCTAATAACAATAGACACATGAGATAACGTGTAGCCTACGTGTTCTTAGAATGAACACAAAACAACAAACTTTGAACCGCAGTAAAGATAGTTTGCGGTTTGATATTCAGATTTCTTTTGGCTATAAATATGCAGTGCGCTGTCATAGACATGCAAATAATACCAAATATCGTTCTCCATGATTTGTGAATTAAGGTGACGCTGTCCTTTGGGCCGAAATCAGTTTTTTTTTTTCATAGCGACTCTTAATTTTATAATGGCTATATCTCCAAATGTTGGACACTTAGAGGAATGAAACTGGTGTCATCTTCACCAGCTTGATCTGTGAATTTTTTCACAGCAAAGCTCTTGTCCGTAAGCCCCTTGGTAAGTTCGCCAGTAAGGAATGTGAAATAAAGGCGTTCTTCATGTTTAACGTCTATTACCAATAAACACGCAGACTGCTGGAATAAAATAACATTGTTTTAGGTCGAGCTCAATTTGTGAAAACTTTCACAATAGCATTTTATCTCATGGTCGTGTTTCTCTTTGCTCTGCCCCCCGTTTTTTGTATAATATGATATATATATATATATATATATATTATATAAATGACCTTGTACAGATAATGTACATCACTATTCTCATCTGTGAAAACTTTCACAGTTCAGTACGGGTCAGCTGACCCTTCTCTGGGTCATGTACATCACTATTCTGATCTGTGAAAACTTTCACAGTTCAGTACGGGTCAGCTGACCCTTCCCTGGGTCATGTACATCACTATTCTGACCTGTGAAAAAATTCACAGTTCAGTACGGGTCAGCTGACCCTTCCCTGGGTCATGTACATCACTATTCTGACCTGTGAAAACTTTCACAGTTGAGTTTTGGTCAGCTGACCCTTCCCTGGGTCACTAACATCGCTATTTTGATCTGTGAAAACTTTTAGAGTTCAGTACGGGTCAGCTGACCCATCCCAGGGTCACTAGAATCACTTTTCTGATCTGTGAAAACTTTCACAGTTGAGTTTTGGTCAGCTGACCCTTCCCTGGGTCACTAACATCACTATTCTGATCTGTGAAAACTTTCACAGTTCAGTACGGGTCAGCTGACCCTTCCCTGGGTCACTAACATCACTATTCTGATCTGTGAAAACTTTTACAGTTCAGTACGGGTCAGCTGACCCATCCCTGGGTCACTAGCATTACTTTTCTGATCTGTAAAAACGTTCACAGTTCAGTACGGGTCAGCTGACCCATCCCAGGGTAACTAGAATCACTTTTCTGATCTGTGAAAACTTTCACAGTTGAGTTTTGGTCAGCTGACCCTTCCCTGGGTCATGTACATCACTATTCTGACCTGTGAAAACTTTCACAGTTGAGTTTTGGTCAGCTGACCCTTCCCTGGGTCACTAACATCGCTATTCTGATCTGTGAAAACTTTTACAGTTCAGTACGGGTCAGCTGACCCATCCCTGGGTCACTAGCATTACTTTTCTGATCTGTGAAAACGTTCACAGTTCAGTACGGGTCAGCTGACCCATCCCAGGGTAACTAGAATCACTTTTCTGATCTGTGAAAACTTTCACAGTTCAGTACGGGTCAGCTGACCCATCCCAGGGTCACTAGAATCACTTTTCTGATCTGTGAAAACTTTCACAGTTGAGTTTTGGTCAGCTGACCCTTCCCTGGGTCACTAACATCACTATTCTGATCTGTGAAAACTTTCACAGTTCAGTACGGGTCAGCTGACCCTTCCCTGGGTCACTAACATCACTATTCTGATCTGTGAAAACTTTTACAGTTCAGTACGGGTCAGCTGACCCATCCCTGGGTCACTAGCATTACTTTTCTGATCTGTGAAAACGTTCACAGTTCAGTACGGGTCAGCTGACCCATCCCAGGGTCACTAGAATCACTTTTCTGATCTGTGAAAACTTTCACAGTTCAGTACGGGTCAGCTGACCCATCTCAGGGTCACTAGCATCACTTTTCTGATCTGTGAAAACTTTCACAGTTGAGTTTTGGTCAGCTGACCCTTCCCTGGGTCACTAACATCACTATTCTGATCTGTGAAAACTTTCACAGTTCAGTTCGGGTCAGCTGACCCTTCCCTGGGTCACTAACATCGCTATTCTGATCTGTGAAAACTTTCACAGTTCAGTACGGGTCAGCTGACCCTTCCCTGGGTCATGTACATCGCTATTCTGACCTGTGAAAACTTTAACAGTTCAGTACGGGTCAGCTGACCCTTCCCTGGGTCATGTACATCGCTATTCTGATCTGTGAAAAGTTTCACAGTTCAGTACGGGTCAGCTGACCCTTCCCAGGGTCACTAGAATCACTTTTCTGATCTGTGAAAACTTTCACAGTTCAGTACGGGTCAGCTGACCCTTCCCAGGGTCACTAGAATCACTTTTCTGATCTGTGAAAACTTTCACAGTTCAGTACGGGTCAGCTGACCCTTCCCTGGGTCACTAACATCGCTATTCTGATCTGTGAAAACTTTCACAGTTCAGTACGGGTCAGCTGACCCTTCCCTGGGTCATGTACATCACTATTCTGACCTGTGAAAACTTTCACAGTTCAGTACGGGTCAGCTGACCCTTCCCTGGGTCACTAACATCGCTATTCTGATCTGTGAAAACTTTTACAGTTCAGTACGGGTCAGCTGACCCATCCCTGGGTCACTAGCATTACTTTTCTGATCTGTGAAAACTTTCACAGTTCAGTACGGGTCAGCTGACCCATCCCAGGGTAACTAGAATCACTTTTCTGATCTGTGAAAACTTTCTCAGTTCAGTACGGGTCAGCTGACCCATCCCAGGGTCACTAGAATCACTTTTCTGATCTGTGAAAACTTTCACAGTTGAGTTTTGGTCAGCTGACCCTTCCCTGGGTCACTAACATCACTATTCTGATCTGTGAAAACTTTCACAGTTCAGTACGGGTCAGCTGACCCTTCCCTGGGTCACTAACATCACTATTCTGATCTGTGAAAACTTTTACAGTTCAGTACGGGTCAGCTGACCCATCCCTGGGTCACTAGCATTACTTTTCTGATCTGTGAAAACGTTCACAGTTCAGTACGGGTCAGCTGACCCATCCCAGGGTCACTAGAATCACTTTTCTGATCTGTGAAAACTTTCACAGTTCACTACGGGTCAGCTGACCCATCCCAGGGTCACTAGCATCACTTTTCTGATCTGTGAACACTTTCACAGTTGAGTTTTGGTCAGCTGACCCTTCCCTGGGTCACTAACATCACTATTCTGATCTGTGAAAACTTTCACAGTTCAGTACGGGTCAGCTGACCCTTCCCTGGGTCACTAACATCGCTATTCTGATCTGTGAAAACTTTCACAGTTCAGTACGGGTCAGCTGACCCTTCCCTGGGTCATGTACATCACTATACTGACCTGTGAAAACTTTACCAGTTCAGTACGGGTCAGCTGACCCTTCCCTGGGTCATGTACATCGCTATTCTGACCTGTGAAAACTTTACCAGTTCAGTACGGGTCAGCTGACCCTTCCCTGGGTCATGTACATCGCTATTCTGATCTGTGAAAACTTTCACAGTTCAGTACGGGTCAGCTGACCCTTCCCAGGGTCACTAGAATCACTTTTCTGATCTGTGAAAAGTTTCACAGTTCAGTACGGGTCAGCTGACCCTTCCCTGGGTCACTAACATCACTATTCTGATCTGTGAAAACTTTCACAGTTCAGTACGGGTCAGCTGACCCTTCCCTGGGTCACTAACATCGCTATTCTGATCTGTGAAAACTTTCACAGTTCAGTACGGGTCAGCTGACCCTTCCCTGGGTCATGTACATCACTATACTGACCTGTGAAAACTTTACCAGTTCAGTACGGGTCAGCTGACCCTTCCCTGGGTCATGTACATCGCTATTCTGACCTGTGAAAACTTTAACAGTTCAGTACGGGTCAGCTGACCCTTCCCTGGGTCATGTACATCGCTATTCTGATCTGTGAAAACTTTCACAGTTCAGTACGGGTCAGCTGACCCTTCCCAGGGTCACTAGAATCACTTTTCTGATCTGTGAAAAGTTTCACAGTTCAGTACGGGTCAGCTGACCCATCCCTGGGTCACTAGCATTACTTTTCTGATCTGTGAAAACTTTCACAGTTCAGTACGGGTCAGCTGACCCCTCCCTGGGTCACTAACATCGCTATTTTGATCTGTGAAAACTTTCACAGTTCAGTACGGGTCAGCTGACCCTTCCCTGGGTCATGTACATCACTATTCTGACCTGTGAAAACTTTCACAGTTGAGTTTTGGTCAGCTGACCCTTCCCTGGGTCACTAGCATTACTTTTCTGATCTGTGAAAACGTTCACAGTTCAGTACGGGTCAGCTGACCCATCCCAGGGTCACTAGAATCACTTTTCTGATCTGTGAAAACTTTCACAGTTCAGTACGGGTCAGCTGACCCATCCCAGGGTCACTAGCATCACTTTTCTGATCTGTGAAAACTTTCACAGTTGAGTTTTGGTCAGCTGACCCTTCCCTGGGTCACTAACATCACTATTCTGATCTGTGAAAACTTTCACAGTTCAGTACGGGTCAGCTGACCCTTCCCTGGGTCACTAACATCACTATTCTGATCTGTGAAAACTTTTACAGTTCAGTACGGGTCAGCTGACCCATCCCTGGGTCACTAGCATTACTTTTCTGATCTGTGAAAACGTTCACAGTTCAGTACGGGTCAGCTGACCCATCCCAGGGTCACTAGAATCACTTTTCTGATCTGTGAAAACTTTCACAGTTCAGTACGGGTCAGCTGACCCATCCCAGGGTCACTAGCATCACTTTTCTGATCTGTGAAAACTTTCACAGTTGAGTTTTGGTCAGCTGACCCTTCCCTGGGTCACTAACATCGCTATTCTGATCTGTGAAAACTTTCACAGTTCAGTACGGGTCAGCTGACCCTTCCCTGGGTCATGTACATCACTATACTGACCTGTGAAAACTTTACCAGTTCAGTACGGGTCAGCTGACCCTTCCCTGGGTCATGTACATCGCTATTCTGACCTGTGAAAACTTTAACAGTTCAGTACGGGTCAGCTGACCCTTCCCTGGGTCATGTACATCGCTATTCTGATCTGTGAAAACTTTCACAGTTCAGTACGGGTCAGCTGACCCTTCCCAGGGTCACTAGAATCACTTTTCTGATCTGTGAAAAGTTTCACAGTTCAGTACGGGTCAGCTGACCCTTCCCTGGGTCACTAACATCGCTATTCTGATCTGTGAAAACTTTCACAGTTCAGTACGGGTCAGCTGACCCTTCCCTGGGTCATGTACATCACTATTCTGACCTGTGAAAACTTTAACAGTTCAGTACGGGTCAGCTGACCCTTCCCTGGGTCATGTACATCGCTATTCTGACCTGTGAAAGTTTCACAGTTCAGTACGGGTCAGCTGACCCTTCCCAGGGTCACTAGAATCACTTTTCTGATCTGTGAAAACTTTCACAGTTCAGTACGGGTCAGCTGACCCTTCCCAGGGTCACTAGAATCACTTTTCTGATCTGTGAAAACTTTCACAGTTCAGTACGGGTCAGCTGACCCTTCCCTGGGTCACTAGCATCGCTTTTCTGATCTGTGAAAACTTTCACAGTTCAGTACGGGTCAGCTGACCCATCCCAGGGTCACTAGCATCGCTTTTCTGATCTGTGAAAACTTTCACAGTTCAGTACGGGTCAGCTGACCCTTCACTGGGTCACTAACATCGCTATTCTGATCTGTGAAAACTTTCACAGTTCAGTACGGGTCAGCTGACCCTTCTCTGGGTCATGTACATCACTATTCTGATCTGTGAAAACTTTCACAGTTCAGTACGGGTCAGCTGACCCATCCCTGGGTCACTAGTATCACTATTCTGATCTGTGAAAACTTTCACAGTTCAGTACGGGTCAGCTGACCCATACTGAACTGTGAAAGTTTTCACAGATCAGAAAAGTTATGTACATGACCCAGGGAAGGGTCAGCTGACCAAAACTCAACTGTGAAAGTTTTCACAGATCAGAATAGCGATGTTAGTGACCCAGGGAAGGGTCAGCTGACCCGTACTGAACTGTGAAAGTTTTCACAGGTCAGAATAGTGATGTACATGACCCAGGGAAGGGTCAGCTGACCAAAACTCAACTGTGAAAGTTTTCACAGATCAGAAAAGTGATGCTAGTGACCCAGGGAAGGGTCAGCTGACCCGTACTGAACTGTGAAAGTTTTCACAGATCAGAAAAGTGATGCTAGTGACCCAGGGAAGGGTCAGCTGACCCGTACTGAACTGTGAAAGTTTTCACAGGTCAGAATAGTGATGCTAGTGACCCAGGGATGGGTCAGCTGACCCGTACTGAACTGTGGAAGTTTTCACTGATCAGAAAAGTTATGTACAATACCCAGGGAAGGGTCAGCTGACCCGTACTGAACTGTGAAAGTTTTCACAGATCAGAAAAGTGATTCTAGTGACCCTGGGATGGGTCAGCTGACCCGTACTGAACTGTGAAAGTTTTCACAGATCAGAAAAGTAATGCTAGTGACCCAGGGAAGGGTCAGCTGACCCGTACTGAACTGTGAAAGTTTTCACAGATCAGAATAGTGATGTACATGACCCTGGGATGGGTCAGCTGACCCGTACTGAACTGTGAAAGTTTTCACAGATCAGAATAGTGATGCTAGTGACCCAGGGAAGGGTCAGCTGACCCGTACTGAACTGTGAAAGTTTTCACAGATCAGAAAAGTGATTCTAGTGACCCTGGGATGGGTCAGCTGACCTGTACTGAACTGTGAAAGTTTTCACAGATCAGAAAAGTGATTCTAGTGACCCTGGGATGGGTCAGCTGACCCGTACTGAACTGTGAAAGTTTTCACAGATCAGAAAAGTGATTCTAGTGACCCTGGGATGGGTCAGCTGACCCGTACTGAACTGTGAAAGTTTTCACAGATCGGAATAGTGATGCTAGTGACCCAGGGAAGGGTCAGCTGACCAAAACTCAACTGTGAAAGTTTTCACAGATCAGAATAGCGATGTTAGTGACCCTGGGATGGGTCAGCTGACCCGTACTGAACTGTGAAAGTTTTCACAGATGAGAATAGTGATGTACATTATCTGTACAAGGTCATTTATATAATATGATATATATATATATATATATATATATATATATATATCATATTATACAAAAAACGGGGGGCAGAGCAAAGAGAAACACTACCACGAGATAAAATGCTATTTTGAAAGTTTTCACAAATCGAGCTCGACCTAAAACAATGTTATTTTATTCCAGCAGTCTGCGTGTTCATTGGTAATAGACGTTAAACATGAAGAACGCCTTTATTTCGCATTCCTTACTGGCGGTCTGACCAAGGGGTTTACGGACAAGAGCTTTGCTGTGAAAAAATTCACAGATCAAGCTGGTGAAGATGACACCAGTTTCATTCCTCTAAGTGTCCAACATTTGGAGCTATAGCCATTATAAAATTAAGAGTCGCTACGAAAAAAAAACCTGATTTCGGCCCAAAGGACAGTGTCACCTTAATTCACAAATCATGGAGAACGATATTACGTATTATTTGCATGTCTATGACAGCGCACTGTGTATTTATAGCCAAAAGAAATCTGAATATCAAACCGCAAACTATCTTTACTGCGGTAAACTTTGATGTTTATGGAAACTCACCCCATAAGAAACAGAAAAGATCTTGTTGCCTCCAATGAAATAAGTTGTTCGGGCACACTTTCTCTTTGTCGGGGTCTTCTTTGTGGATAACCATCTCCGAAGTTTGCACTGTGCATCTGTTTGCCTCTAAATGTCCAATAGTTTGCATGTCCTGCCACTCTTTTTCCGCAGCTAAAGAATCCAGCTGTATGTTGTACATAATTTCTGGAGAAAGCTTCTGGCTACAGGACTGTCTCCTATGCAGAGAGTTCTCTTTTCTCCTCGTGTAGCATTTACAGTTAAAGTTATGGATTTTCCCTATTTCTCTGTCTTTATCTCCATCAAATGTTACTATCGTTATAGCCTGATATCTTACGGTCCAACTCGTCTGACGCCAGTCCGATACATTCTTCTTCGTCTTCATCTTCGCTCAGTTGTAGATTAGGGATATTATTCAGTCTTATTATGCCGCTTTCATCGTCGCTCAGGTCGTCTTCAGAATCAGTGAGCGCTTGTTCATAATCATCCGGCTTTTCGAAGAAGTACTTTTCAAAAACATTTTCAGTGTAACGGCCACGGTTCAGCTCGTCTGCGATATTCTTTGCGGCGTCCATCTTCATTGAATTTTGATATCAGCTAGAGCCGGCCAGAGCGCTGCATAAATAAGTAGCCACGCTTCCCTTGGAGGGCCGGGGCAATAACAAAAGAAACAAAAGCCGGCGTATCCGATTCCAGTATGGAAATACAAACAGACAATGACACGCCCCTACTGCGAGATAGAATCTCTGACAAAAACAAGCCGATTTCATATTACAGTAGACAAATATGTACATATTTAATAAAGTTATCCCAACTTAGCAAATTGTATTTTTTTTTAATATTGAACAATGATGAAACTGAACTGATTTCTGATCAAGAGTTTTGTAAGGAAAAACAGGTAAACTTAGCTCAAATACAATAATTAATTTATAGGGAATTATAAAGAGTCATTTAGTTTACGACCGAGCAACTGAATCATCCAGCATTCATTTGCTCAAGCCGTATTAAAGGGATAGTTCACCCAAAAATGAAAATTTGATGTTTATCTGCTTACCCCCAGCGCATCCAAGATGTAGGTGACATTGTTTCTTCAGTAGAACACAAATGATGATTTTTAACTCCAGCCACTGCCGTCTGTCTTTCAAATAATAGGAGTGGATGGGGACTTCTGCTATAAGAGTAAATTAAACTTGCTTAGGCAAGTCCAAATTAAACCCTGAGGCTCGTGGCGGCACATTGATGTCCTAAGACATGAAACGATCGGTTTGTGCGAGAAACCGAACAGTATTTATATAATTTTTTACCTCTAATACACCACTATGTCCAACTCCGTTCAGCATCAGTTAGTGATGTCTGATCGCGCTCTGACAACGGCAGTGATGTCTAGCACTCATTGAAGTATATGCGCGAGACATCACTGCCGCTGTCAGAGCGAAGGAATGAGTGTCACGTCCTGCTGATTTACTTTGAACCGGAAAACACTTCCACTTTTGACACAAGGCCTCATGGGGTGTAGGAAACTTGTGGATACTTTCCCCTTAACCCTTAAATGCATACCTCGGGTCTTTAGTGACCCGGGACGTCATTCACTACCCTCCTCCTCGTTCATTTTTTAAAGTTAGACATCAACCTTCTTGGTATTCAATTCATAATAAAGAATATAACAAGAAAAAAATCATAAAATTATAAAAGAATGCCTATTTTTGTATTCATTTTTTGTAAAAATTGTATAGGGTCACAAATGACCCGAGGTGTGTATGAGTGTACGTATATTTTTTCTGCACAACAATAATTGAATCTTAGATGACTGAATAAGTGCAATTCACCTTTATTCCACAAGGTGGCAATGTCTGATACACAATGCTGAAGTGACGACTTATTCAGACAGAAAACGAAATAATAAGAAAAACATGGCTCAGTGATTTACTGCAGAGCAAGTACTGAACGCAATCAAATATGACTGTAACTGTTACTGGATGAATCTGGTGAAGCTGTTAGCGATCGAAATATTGATTTTGAAGATGTTGAAAATTATATAGTTTTGAGAATACGTTTGAGATCGCGAAAATATGATTTATTTTATTCTTCTGTAATTGTTACTCTAATATCAGAGGAGTTTTATATTATCGTGACAGGTAGAGATCCTTCCATGTTAGATATAGATCCGGGTCGATAAAGACCCGAATATGTAAGAATGATTGGCGAAACAGTCATGCATTTAAGGGTTAAAAACATACTACCACGTGTGTAGCCATGTGACTCTGCCCTGTCAGTCATGGAATCAACACAGAGGTGAACGTCGAGTCATGCTAGCGGTGATCTTTGCGTCTTCACTAAACTTTGTCAGTTGTATGTGTTTTACGGTTTGCCAGTTTGGACATTCAAGCGATTAGACAATCAAATGTGTATTATTACATTGAGCTACCAGCTCACGCAGCTGCATTTTGGCATGAACACTCATACAATACAGTAGCTGCACAAAACGCGCGCACAGATTAATGTAGAAACTAGTTGTCAGTGCTGTTCAGTGATTTATCACTAAAGTAGCTTAGAAACTTAAAAGTTATAGCATATATTTTTCTACTTTTGAAGGAACTATTTACAACCCACAGCTTCACAATGAATAGAGAGACGATATGACTAATTCACACACGCAGTCTCTCTCATTATGTACTGGTCTGTAAGAAATGTTACGAACCACAAATTAAATAAAAAATTTTTTTACATATTTTTTGTTAAGTAACTTCTTGCAAAACATGTACAAAGTGCAAACATAAATAGTTAAAATTTATACAAAAATGTTTGTAATATTACTGCATTTTTTAAAGCATGACAAGAAGAATGAAGAGAAAAGACATAAGAAAAATTTATAAAAAATAAATATCATTATAAAAAACAAGTATTAGATTTTTTTTTTAAATTGCCAGTACACCACTAAAACAAAACCAATAAACACAGAACAACAACCTTGTATGGGATCAAAATATTCATAAATGACAAAAAGTTAACCAGCCTATCTTAAAAAAAAAAATAATAATAATAATAAAAGAAAGAGAGAGAGAGAGAGAAAATTTTAAAAAGTGTGCTCAAAAACTTCCTCCCCATATCTCACTCAGCTCTTTCATTAAGGGTTTCCACTGTTCAACAAACAGACCCGTTTTGAGTCGTAAGCTGTACGTTATTTTTCCATTCCATAGATTTCCCTCACTGTCCACAATCCTCAAGTGTTGGTGGCACTTTCTGGAGCCATTTAATTGTAATGTTCTTCTTTGCAGCAACTAGGATTATTCGTAGTGTAACGTCTACCAGAGGGTTTGGAGTCTGCCCAGATGAAAATTAGAAAACAGGAGGCGAGAAGAAAAACCCGAGGCAAATGCACTGGTAGTCCCACGAGTCTTTATAGATGGTTCGCACAATATAGCACACTCTTCACATACATGTAAAAGAGCGAGGATAAACAGGAAAAAGAAAGCACTCTGATAAACGCTACGAATCAAAGTGGAAAAGTAACATTATTAAACTGTAACATCAGTCAGCAGTAGAGCAGTCATCTCTCTCTCGTCACACGAGCATTCTCTATCAACTCTGTGCGTGCGCGCTCACATGAGAACAGCGTGCACACTACAACGTACGCCATAGAAGAAGTTATCTTAAAGGCACATCAACATAAATGTCATGAACAATATTTAACATAATTTAGGTGGCCGTTACAGATCTCCCCCAGGAAGGTAAAGGCTGACCTCAGCCATGCACAACTGAGTACAACATCACTTTGAACAACCCCACACATGAAAAGTTGTCAAAATTACAGAACCATACAGGAGTACGTATTAAGGCATACACTGGCATACATGACAGTACCGATGGACCAAAATACATAGTCTGCAGCAGCATACTTCAAACAAATGAAAACAGTTATAACCAACCATAAACAAAATATGGGACATCCCTTTTTTAAAATTTTTTCTTTTTGTTCAACACCATAACAAAACGTGTCAACAGACTGATTATTTATGCTAACTCTTTTTTTTTCACAGAAGGTGGTAAACCTTTTGCACTTCACAGTGTCAAACAAAACAAATGAACCCACACTTACATCATTAACACACTATTTAAGATCAAGTTTGTCAGTGTGGTATACATTCGTCCACCTATTAGTCGACCAGTCTGAGGTGATTCTTGGTGCACGTCGAGGTCTCAAGTCATAGTGGTGTCTGTCAAGATCACTATCAGCAGTCAAGTCATCGGCTTGAGTTCCAGAGTCAACTTGTAGGTCAGGAAAACAACCAACACTGTCCACACTTCCTGAACGATCATGAACACTGGTTGTTACTGGGCGACTGTATTCATCCTCAATTTGCAGGTCTGTTAAGTTCATGGCAGTAGCACAACTACTTGTTTCCTCAGGCATGTCATTCAGCAAAGAACTGTCAGTCGTTGCTTCTACAGCAGAACCGTCTGCAGACACAGTCTCGGTTTCAACATGTGGGTGCCAGGTACGAAAAGGCAGCAGATTTGCAACATGAAATACACCTGCGTCTGCCCCTGTATTCACATCAACGAGTCTGTAGTTCACTTCTGACAGCTTTTGTGTAATACGATAAGGGCCTGTATATACAGGTGCAAGCTTAGCCGTGAAGTTTGCCAGAGCATCAGAACGAGGATGAGTTTTAACTCTGACCAGTTCATCCACAGAGTAAGATACAGACCGACGTCTCTGGTCGTAGAACTTCTTCCTTTTAGCATGGCTTTCACTCAAAACAGACCTAGCATGATCATGCGCTTCTCTGATTGATGACTCCAAGCTTTCTGGGTATGGAATACCAGGTTCATCCGTACCGTCACAGTTCGGCTGAGTGATAATGTCAAGAGGAGTATTCAATTCTCGTCCGTACAGCAACATGGATGGGCTATGGCCAGTGCTTTCGTGTGGTGCGGTTCTCAAGGCAAAGCAAATTTGGGGCAGGTAACGATCCCAAGCAGTGTGTTTGTTACCAACGTACGCACGGATGGCAGTCTTCAGTGAACGATTCACCCTCTCCGTTGCATTCGTTTGGGGGTGATATGCAGTTGTAAGTCTGTGTTCCGACCCCAGGGTGGTGAGTACATGCTTAAAGAGTTCACTGACAAACGGGGACCCTCTGTCCGAGATCAGATAAGTAGGCGCACCATGACGCGCAAAGACTTCACTTAGCAACCTGCTGGCGGCAACTTGGGAAGTTGCTTCTCTCACTGCACTTACTTCCACCCATTTCGAAAAATAGTCCACAAAGACTAGGATGTATGCATTTCCGCTGGGTGTGCGCGGTAAAGGCCCTACAAAGTCCACCCCAGTATACTCCCATGGCTTTTGTGGGCGGATGGGAATCATAAACCCTGCAGGTTTCCTTTGGCTTGGTTTTGTGAACTGGCAGACAGTACAGGAGGCGACGTACTTCTTAGCATCAGACGACATCTTCGGCCAGTAAAATCGAAGTTTCAGTCTTGCTATTGTTTTCGTCATCCCCAAGTGTCCAGCCATCGGGTGATCATGGTAATATTCCATCAAACTCCTTTTAACAGCCGTAGGTGCATAGAGTTTAAGGCGCTTCATGGGGTGAAGATTACAAGACACTTTGTCATCTACAAAGTACAGGAGTCCATCCTGGATCACATACTGAGACAACTCCTCAGCGTTACTCTCGTCCTTTCCCTCTAACATCCGCAGAAGTTTCCCCGTAACTGGGTCATTGAGCTGCAGCTGCCTAAGGTGCTCCCGATCAGAAAACATTACAGGCGGTAAAGTACGCAGGTCAAGGCCCCCAATTATGGCACAATCAGGGAGGATTCCCAAGGGTGCACCACAGGAAGAAACAGGGTTGCGCGAAAGGGCATCGGGCACTTTATTACTTGTCCCTGGCTTATGGACAATGTCAAAGTCAAAGTCCTGCAATCTGAGAGACCACCTAGCCAGCCGGCCAGAGAGGTTTGGGCGAGACATCAGCCATCTCAAACTGCTGTGGTCTGAAAAGATTGTCACATGGAGACCTTCAATATATGGCCTGAAGTGTTCAAGGGCCCAAATGACAGCTAAGCACTCTTTTTCTGGAGTGGAATATGGTCTTTCAGACTTATGTAGGGAACGACTCGCGTAGGCCACCACAACATCTCTGCCATTGTTGTCCCTTTGCATGAGTGCGGCGCCAAGTCCACTGTCACACGCATCCGTGTGGATAAAGAAAGGAAGAGAAAAGTCTGGGAATCTCAAAATAGGAGCAGAAGTCAGCTTATCTTTGAGAAAATCCATGGCCGTCTGACACTCACTCGACCACACAAAAGGAACATCCATCCTGGTCAACGCAAAGAGTGGCTCAGCATGGCGGGCGTAATCATGGATAAAACGTCTATAATAGCTGGTCATTCCCAGAAACTGTCTGACTTGTTTTGTGTTAGTCGGGGTTCTGAAATCCGTCACTGCCTTTACTTTGTCCTCATTTGGCAGGATCCCTTTTGAGTTGACACTATAACCCAGAAAGGTGAGTTCACTCCTGCAGAACTGGCACTTTGCAAGCTTAATGGACAATCCTGCAGACTCCAGTCTGGATAGAACATCTTTTAAGTCAGAGAGGTGCTGCTCAAAAGTAGGTGACGCCACCACTATATCGTCTAAGTAGACGGCACAAGACTTATAGATGAGACCAGCGAGGACTGTGTTTATAAGCCTCTGGAATGTGGCGGGCGCTGTGCACAATCCAAAAGGTAAAACACGAAACTGATATAACCCACAGTGGGAAATGAAAGCGGTCTTCGGCTTTGAGTTCTCCGCCACCGCCACCTGCCAGTAGCCTCTGGCCAAGTCAATGGTGGAAATGAAAGTCCCTCTAGCCAGGAAGTCGAGAGATTCATCAATCCTGGGGAGTGGATACGAGTCTTTGACTGTGAGCTTATTTAGTGCGCGATAATCAACGCAGAACCTTGGCTCTCCTGAATGTTTTGGGACGATTACGACTGGGGCAGCCCAAGGACCAGAAGCGGGTTCAATTATTCCTTCCTTCAACATCTCCTTGATTTGAGATTCAATAAGTTCCTTCTTAGCAGGAGAAGTGCGGTAAGGGGCAAGGTGAACTGGTTTTGCATCACCCGTGACAATCTCATGCTCCACTAGCGAGGTGCGTCCCAAATGTCCGTCAAACAATCCACTGAAAGTCTCGAGCAATTCAGTCAATTCATTTTTCTGTTCATTATTTAGAGATGCTTCTTCAACCTTTCCAGACAGGGCAGAAGAACTGACCTCCAGGCACGACAAATCAGGGACAGGCATAGTTAAGTCAGTGCCCTCCAACTCCTCAAGGGGCATCGGCTCATCACCAAGCATCACTGACCTGGACGGAACATGGATTGTGACTGAAGACCTCAACATAAAGTCCATTCCCAAGATAAGAGGAGAAGATAGATTATGGACAACAGCAAAGCGATGATAGAAACGCTGGCCCATAAAACCCAAAGACAACCAGATAACACCCAGTGGGCAACAGGGTGCTCCATCCGCAAGATGAATAGGAGGTGCGGACCATGGCTTTATTTTTATGTCCCCCCCAGGAAGAGTCTGGACAACCACTGATTGCACTGCAGAAAGAGAAGCACCAGTGTCAAGAGTGGCATCAAAAGCTCGTCCATCAAGATTAACCTTTACTCTGAATGGAGTGTTCCAATAAGACTTGGAAGTAACATCCTCTACATGACACAGTGTAGGTTGATCACTCATGGAAGCATCAGGTAAACGAGGCACATTTATCTTCTGGAGGGAGGATTGCCCCGTCTGAACGTCCTCCCTCCCCTGAAGTTTCCCTTCTGGGCAAAGTCTGAGGTGACATTTCCTTCCCCAATGGCCTGGTTAGAGCCATCCATCCATCCTGCGTCCGGCGGTCTATTGACAGTGTCACCAGTCACTCTTGGTGGCTCTGTTGGAGGCGAACGCAGCTTTATTCCTGGACTACAGTTTGGGCATGTACGAGTGGTGAATCCAGGCAAAGAGCATTTAAAACAGTGAACATCCCTCATGGGCATACTGCTAGCCCGTGTCTGAGGCGGACACCCAACATTTGGACCAAGGACTGCATGAAGCTCGTGAGCCCGCAAAAGGAGGTCCATGACTGACGGTATGGGTGTGCCATAAAGAGCGACTCTGTATTTCTCCAGCACATGCTTCCGTATCAAATCTATTTGCTCTTGTTGGGGCGGAGGGGTCTTTAGCTTACGAAACTCATCCAACATGTGAGCAACAAAAGTTGGCAGCGGCTCGTCAGGCATTTGCACGCGGTCCAAAATGCCCCTCAGGATACGTTCTTGATTATCTGAAGGCAGAAAGACGGTCCTAAAAAACTCACAGAACTGAGCCCAAGTGGTCACATATGTGCTAAGGATAGTAAACCATTTTCTTGGCTCTTTTGACAGGAAACGTGGGAGCTCAAGGAGAATTTGAGTATCTGTGAGATCCAAGGAGGTTCTGTATACATTAAGTGACTGAAGCCATTCTTCAGGATTCAGGGAACCATCTGCAGAGAACACGGGTGGCTCGAGCCGTGATTGGTGAAGCACAGAAGTAAGCGCTTTTGTTGTGGTATTCATATCCACAGTGAGTGGCTGAGCAAATATGGGTGCAGTACTATATGTTGCATTGACTGGCACTGACCTTGAGGCCTTTGACGGAGCCTGCGGCAAGCTGTAAGGTGTCGAGCTGGCCAACGGAGCTGGTTGTGGTATGGCACTCTGTTGATCCGCCAAACGGTCCAGCATGTCTTTCTGTAGGTTAATTGAGTCACGAAGGCACCGCTGCAGGACTGCAACCTCTGCATGTAACAGCTGAACTTGAGTCTGTAAGTCTCCATCATTATTCTGTGATTCCACCTGTTGTGGAAGAGAGTCTGCAACTGAGGGCCAGTCAGTCAGGTCAAACTGAAACCCAGGGTGAGTAGCCATTATGTACAAAAACAGTCACAATTAATCAGTGTGCAAACAATAATTTGAAAAACAGTAAATTTCCACAAATAATGGAAGAAAAAGCAGAATTTAGTAAAATGTTGTTTTTGCACACCCACAAGGAAGAAAGATCAAAACATGCACAATTCAATTTTCCCCTAAACAACACCCTGTGATATTTTTCCCAACAGTATACCACAGCAATGTGACAAATATCAAAAACATCAGAAAAAAAACAAAAAACAAAAAAAAAAACGTTGAAGCACTGGTGATTTGCACACTATAAAATTTTACCCCATCAAACAGTGATCTCTTCTGTGCGTGCTGGCTTGAAACGAGCAGATGCACACCACAAAAACGAGGGAGAGAAAAAAGAAAATAATAATAATAATAATGTCCCAGGCGTGACTTCTTCACTATTCACGGTTCACATTAATGTTCCTCATTGACACTCATCGCATAAAAGTCAGAGTGACGCAAAAAAACAAGTTTTTCCCGTAATGTCCTGATGCAATATAATACAGTTCAGTTCAAAAAGTGATCAAAAGGCAAAAACGGTCGAAAAAAAAACTTACAAAAGTTCGCGTATGCAATTGAAGCATTCAATATTCTGACGATCCAGGAAAATAGTATAAGTAATCAGTCAAAAAACACTTAAACAGTACCTGAAAATCAGTCCCGCACAGACCGCATGGTCCCCATAGCTAGCAAGATAGTCAGCCAGGCCCGATTGCAGCAGCGCGATGAAAAACTCCAGCAACGAAATATCTTCCAAAAAGATAAACAAATACGAACAGCCGTGTCGAAAGCGAAAGATGACCGGTATGGATCCAGTTGTTCGGGCGCCAATTTGTAACGTCTACCAGAGGGTTTGGAGTCTGCCCAGATGAAAATTAGAAAACAGGAGGCGAGAAGAAAAACCCGAGGCAAATGCACTGGTAGTCCCACGAGTCTTTATAGATGGTTCGCACAATATAGCACACTCTTCACATACATGTAAAAGAGCGAGGATAAACAGGAAAAAGAAAGCACTCTGATAAACGCTACGAATCAAAGTGGAAAAGTAACATTATTAAACTGTAACATCAGTCAGCAGTAGAGCAGTCATCTCTCTCTCGTCACACGAGCATTCTCTATCAACTCTGTGCGTGCGCGCTCACATGAGAACAGCGTGCACACTACAACGTACGCCATAGAAGAAGTTATCTTAAAGGCACATCAACATAAATGTCATGAACAATATTTAACATAATTTAGGTGGCCGTTACAGTAGGGGTTACCTTTTCTTCTCGCTTTTTATTAAATTTGGTTTAACTCCCAAAATAGCTATTAAAGGGTCAAATTAAAGGGGTTAAATGGGCAAATTAACCTGAACATTTTTATTAATGAAACACAATACATTTGTCCAGTAAGGAACTATAATAGGACAGTCCCAAAAGATGCACACTCCCTCCAACAGGAACTGAACTGATTTGAATTAAATTTGGCTACGATTTGGGGCATTCAAAAATATCGATTAGTGACCTTCCAATTATATTTTCTCCAGATTCTACTTCATGTCACTCTGTGTTTCTACATGTATTTCAGCCCAGTTCTCATCAGATATCATTACCTTAAAGGGGCTCTATTTAGGAATGACACCCAGTGTTCAAAATAGGTACTGCAGTCCAAATTCAAAATATTGTTTTTCCCATCCCCTTGTTCAAAGACACGGTTGCCAGCAACAATAGGTAGCGCAATTCACACTGTAAGCTGATGAGTTGATTTATCTGTTTTAATATGCTGTTGTTCATAGATATTTAGATCTGCGATTCTCTGACCCAGTTTGTTTGTTGGTTTCCATGGCTACAATACGCCATGTTTTCCGCCAACTGGCAACCTGTGATGTTGAAATACTATCAACTGGCAGCACACTGGTTTCACACAGAACACAAAACAAATTCCGACACGGAACGCACATTTTCAAAGTAGAATATCTGGCTGTAGTGTTGTTTTTCTGATAAACAAGTAGGTGAACCAAGCATGTTTCTTCATATCCTCCAGAGCCCTGTATATACAGTTCATTGGTCTAAGAATCTTGCCACCAGTCTGAAAATTAAACAACAAAATCTCAATTGCTGATGGGGTAGTTTTTAACATTTTCCAATTCAGATGTTTAAAAATGAAACTTCAAATCTGGAGATACCTATAAAATTCAGTCTTGGGGAGAGCGAATTCAGTAGCAAGTTTTCAAAAGTTTTAAGTGTTTCTCCTTCAAAAAGTTGATGAACATATTGCAATTGCTTCAGGGCCCAGACTTTGAAACCAGAATCCATTTTTTAAGGGAGTAAAATTTCTAATTTGTGTTATGCTTGTTAACAAAGGAAGTCCTTCTCTCTCTCGCTCGCTCCTGCTTCTCCTGGCATTTTATACTCTCTCCACGCCAATTACTGAAAAAAGAGACAGGTGTTTGTTATTTGCGCTTAACCCACTCACTCACCGTGTGTCTCCTGCCTCTCTCTCCCGCTGCAGATTCCGCTGAACCACACCCCCCTTGCCACATACCCCCACCGCCCGACTCAGGCCTGGGAACCGTCCGGCCTTTAAAAGGCTGTAAAGCTAGATACCAACGGGCGATCCGCGCGTTGGTATCCTTCATGCAGTGGAGCCACTGCAAAGGAGCGTGGTCCGAACAGAGGGTGAATTCCCGTCCCAGGAGATAATAGCGGAGGGTGAGGACGGCCCACCTGATGGCCAAACACTCCTTCTCCACGGTGCTGTACTTAGTCTCTCTCTTAGAGAGCTTCCGACTAATGTACAGCACCGGCCGTTCCTCCCCCTCTATCTCCTGGGACAGGACTGCACCCAGCCCCCTGTCTGATGTGTCAGTCTGCAACTCAAAAGGGAGAGAAAAATCAGGAGAGAGAAAAAATGGCCCGCCACACAGAGCAGCCTTTACCTGGGTAAACGCCTGCTGGCACGGCTCTGTCCATTGAACCGTATATGGTGCTTCCTTTTTAGTAAGATCATTTAAGGGGCTGGTGAGGTCCGAATAATTAGGCACAAACCTTCTGTAATATCCCGCCAGCCCCAAGAACTGTCTCACCTCCTTTTTGGTCTTGGGGCACGGACAGGTCGCAATATGGAATTACATTTGATCCAAAAATAATTAACATAACTTTTCAAAAAAACTAATAAAAATATAAATTGAAACTGAATAAAATGTCTTTGAAACTTAAAAAAATAAATCGCAGGCAAAATGTTTGACTTTGTTTTTAATACACTGCATGTTTTGCTAACAGTTTCTTTTCTTTCTTTCACTGATCTTTACTTACAAAAGCATTTCCAGAGTTTTCATTTATGCTTCTGAAGTTTTCGTTTACGATCCCAGAGTTTTCGTTCGTTTTTCTGGCACAAATCTCTCGTGGGGGCGGGGCCAGCAGTGGTGTGTTCTCATTGGCTACTGAGTTTTTGACTGACAGCTTCTTCTTGACCTGGAAGTGAAGACGTCAATGTTGTGTTTACATGTGTGGAGGTGAGCGTCTGTAAGCGGCTTCTTATTTCATTTAAAGATATGAGTTTTGTTTTTGAATTTTATCTGTATTTATCTGCGGCTTCTACTTTGTCGACATAAACTTTTAGGAGCGTGAGAGATCAAACGCGAGAGAAAATGAATGTCTTGAGGTTTAATTTTACATTAAAGGTTATAATACTGAAGATATTGCATACTGTCCAATGTTTTTGGAGAATATTTGATTATTTCTGATGATTCTTCTCTATTGTTGGGTCTGATTAGGTTGTGCTGTTACAATTTAAAGAGAATACTAGTATCATATACATGTATATATTCAGCCGTCAAGAAAGTCTCACTCCAACCAGGTAATCAAGGTTGGCAACCATGGCCATCACTCTACCCATTGTTAGCATATGCACATACACCATCACAATTAATGATCACTCAATTCTGAAGGATTCAAACAATATGAAAATAACAGTCGTGGCTTGCTGTAAGACGGTATAGACCTCAAAGGGCATTTCAGTACTCCACACAATGAATGATCTTGTTGCCATTTTTTATCATTATAATAATTTTATTTAGTTATTTTATTTAGTTAAGATTATCATCTAACATATAAAAGTAGATTTTTTTTTAACAATCATCAACAGTTTCAATTGTGACTTATATAAAAAAAAACAGTTGAATAAATGTAAATGAAAATATGAATCAATTCAAATAAATTTAAATTCTTTATTGTCACTACAGCATACACACAGGTATCAAAGTGAAAGTGTTTGATGCAATTATGTTGTGAAAGGAACGACCAGAATCCACAAAACACTAACTACATATTCATGTAATGCACAGTATTCTCATGATATACAGTACATTACTATAAAAATGCACAAGCACCTATTATAGAATACATGTGTAAAATTCATAAAATTCGTTTTATTACCATTTTTTTTTTAAATATAGTGAATAAACTGTATTAATGAATGGAATGAAATGTTCATGTTGTCTGAATACATTTTGGTTTGACTGTATGACTTTCATTCTCCACATAAGCACAAATATCTTTAAGAAAATAGTCCATCTCTGTGAGCCCATAAGTGGACTGTAACCCATACACGTATGATGGTTGGTGGAAAACGGTTGTTAATAATTAAAACAGTTTAAATTATTAGTATTTTTCTCATCTATTGTTTCACTTCAGAAGACATTGATTCATCCACTGGGGTCGCATGGATTACTGTGTCTTTAGGACTCGAAGACATATTATTTTCCTAAAAATCCTAATTCATGTTTATCTGTAGAAAGAAAGTAATATGCGTCATGGACGGCATGAGGGTGAGTAAAATATATAAGAATTTTTTTGGGGTGAACTATCACTTTAACATTCATATGTTGTTGGTATGCTAATCCAAGATCAGTATGGACTAATAAGAATAAAGTACAACCTCTTGTGTGTTTGTGAACTGTGTCTTGTTTTAATCTAGAGCTCCAAAAACTTAAAATATTTGCATAATATCAGGTGTCTGAAGATCAAGATCCAAGTCACTCAAAGGTGATGTGTCTGAACAAAATAAGATTCTTGTCTGATGAGGACAGTGGATCTCTGGGGCTACCACTCCCTCCTCTGGGTCAGCATCAGAATTTTGTTAATGGAAAAGTTGCTCCACTCCCTGGAAAATAAGAAATCAGATGTATTATAATCTAACAATACAAACTGCTTTGAATTCCCACATAAATTATGCAGACTTAAAATATTTATTTCAAACAAATTATATATAATTTCAGCCATAATTACTTTCATGTATTAGGTTTTGCATTTGGCCATACAGTACTGTGCAAAAGTCTTATCTTTGTTGTTTTAGCAATGTTTACCACCCATGTTTATTTTTTGGTCTTTATTACAATGCAAACAGAAAATACAGGAAATATGCACACAAAAAAATCAGAACAAAATTGATTCTATAAGCAAAGATCAGTATTTAACGTGACCTCCTAGACTTCCAGTTTTTTTCAAAGGAGAAACTTCTGATCAGATTTTGAAAGTTTTCTTGGCCTTCCAGTCACTTTCCATTCCATTTAGGTTTAAGAGAGCCAGGTTCTCACTATTACTCAAGTGTAAGGAGAGGTCACTAAATACTTGCCACTTTAGCCTGTAGAAGTCTTTTTTTTTTTTTTTTTTTCCTGTTTTTTAATAATGCTTACAAATTTAAAGTATTTCCTGGTCATATTCTAATAAGAAGTCTGAAAAAAAAAACTATATGGTCACTAAACCATTGCTAAAACAACATCTAATGGTGTCCTAAGACTTTTGCACAGTACTTTATATGTATTATTATTAAAGACTACCTTTTCCCCTTTAAATATGATCTAATCCAAGGCTGTATGTACAGTACATAACCAGATCCTGTAATAATTGGGTTAAATCAAGACAACACTGCTGTATAAAGTGGGCTCTAAATGAGCTCTAAAATACCTCTCCATCTGAAAAAGCAAAAGCAAGTAATGTTACTTATATTGATTTTGTAAACGTAAAAAATACTGACTTACCGTGAGTATCCAGATAACAATAGGTTACTTGCAGAACTTGCGTTCTGATAGCATTAAGTGAGGTGTCTCACTGTGGGATACGCCCTTTCTGCGTATTCGTCAGAAGCTCTATTACATTACGCCAGCCCCAATTGGCTGGCAGACGTGACGTCGTGTCAGGGAGTGGCTTCCCCACCCTTAGTATAAAGGGAGCGACACAACGTCACTAAGACATTCAAAACAAGCACACCTCTTCCTCGCTTCACACAGCAAGGAGGGTGATCTGGTGAGACACCTCACTTAATGCTATCAGAGAACCGGGGTTACGCAAGTAACCTATTGTTCTCTTTCAAGCATACGTTTCGGTGTCTCACTGTGGGATATCCTAACTCCCGTATTGCCAGATAGCCTGTCTCGAAGTCTCCTACCAACCACAATCACTGTATCCGGGGGCGAATGGTCATAACTCGTGACTCATATTCCTACACTCAAAACTGCATGTGCTAAAGTTTGAGCTGTAACATCCAGCTTATAAAACCTTGCAAATGTATGCAGCGAAGACCAACTCGCCACTTCACAAATATCCTGTGTCGTGACTCCTTTAAATAGAGCCCACGAAGTTGACATTCCCCTTGTCGAGTGTGCACGTAACCCAGGAGGTGGCACAAGACCCTTACTGGAATATGCCAATGAAATCGCTTCTATCCAGTGCGATAAACGTTGCTTAGTAATCGGCTTCCCTGTACGAGGTTTCGTCCAAGATACGAAAAGCTGATCACTCTCCCTGAACCCTCTAGTTCTTTGTGTATAAATGCGTAAAGCACGCACTGGGCACAACGCATTCAACTTTTGCTGTTCTGATGAAGCAAAAGGTGGTGGATGAAAGGCTCTCAGCTCAAGAGGTATGATAGCACCAAGTATTTTGGGCATGAATGCAGGATTGGGTTTCAGAACTACCCCTGCATCACCAGGCATGAACTGCATACACGCTGAGTGCACTGAAAGCGCGTGAATCTCGCTTACGCGCTTTGCCGAGGCCAATGCTAACAGCGGCGCCGTCTTAAATGATAATATCTTGAAATCAACCTTGTCCAGCGGCTCAAATGGGGACATGGAGAGAGCATCAAGCACCAAACCCAAATCCCATGAGGGGGAAAGCGGTTTTGAAACTGGCAAAACGCGGCGCGCACCCTTCATAGAACTTGCATACCAAAGGATGCTGCCCCACAGTTTTATTATCAAAACCAATGTGGCAAGCAGATATAGCGGCCAGAAACACTTTTATGGTTGAAAACGCTTTCCCTTGATCTATCAAATCCTGAAGGAATGATAGAACAACTGCCACTGAACACTGAAAAGGAATTTCGTGTTTGGTTGCGCACCAGCGCTCAAACACACCCCATTTGCATTCATAAAGAGACCTAGTTGACGAGGCTCTAGAATTTTGTATGGTTCTGATAACGCTGTCAGGTAGGCCAGTTGTATTTAAATTGAACCACTCACGGGCCAGGCCCATAGTGCCAGGCGTTCTGGATGAGGGTGAAAAATCTCCCCTTCTGCTTGCGACAAAAGGTCTCTGCGCAGCGGGAGAGGCCACGGGTCTTCGTACAGCATATGTATGATCTCCGCTAGCCAATATTTCCCTGGCCACTTCGGAGCTATTAGTATTAATGTCAGTCCCTCCTCCCTCACTCTGTGAAGTGTTGGGGATATCAACGCTATCGGTGGGAATGCGTAAAGGAGAGCGCGAGGTCATTCGTGCGCCAGCGCATCTATCCCCAGAGGCGCGCTCTTGTCTTTCAGGGAGAAAAACAGAGGACACTGAGCATTGTCATGGGACATGAACAGATCCACTGTCGCCCTGCCGTATATGCTTCAAATCTGCTCGACCACCTCCCTGTGCAATTTCCACTCCCCGTAGAGGGGATTGCCCCTGGACAGCAGATCCGCACCCTGGTTCATGACACCCTGTACGTGCGTCGCTCTCAGGGATAAAAGATTGGCATTGCCCCATAGAATCAGTTTGCGTGCTAACGTGTGCAAGGGAAGTGATCTGAGACCTCCCTGTCTGTTTATGTAGGCCACAACTGTTGTGTTGTCCGTTCTCACGAGAACATGATGCCCTTTCAGAAAAGGGAGAAAATGCTTCAGCGTTAGAAAAACGGCTAGCATTTCCAGATAGTTTATGTGAAGACTGGACAGATGAGGACCCCATCTTCCATTCACTATCCTGCCCTCATGAATGCCCCCCCAACTGGACAATGATGCGTCCGTTGTTATGACTTTCCTGGCTCGAACCATGCCCATGGGAACCCCCTGAATCAGAAAGTTCGGGTGTCTCCACTGGCGCAGTGCCAAAACTGCCTCTGACGTCACTCTCACTCTCCTCTGGGAGTGACGTATCGGGTCCAGCCTCAGAGACGCTACCCAGCGCTGAAACTCTCTCATGAACAGTCTGCCTAAGGGAATAACTATCAGGGCTGAGGCCATCAGTCCTAATAGTCTGAGGCATGTGCGAAAGGAAACGCTTTTTCCCATCTGAAAATCTGTCATGCAACGAGTGAATTTTCTCACCCTGTCTTCCGACAGTCGCGCTTTGAACGTCACCGAGTTCAGTGACAGCCCCAGATAGGTTATAGACTGCGTGGGAATTAAAACACTCTTTTCGATGTTTAATTTCAAACCCAGTTTCTGTATATGTTCTAGAAGCATAGCTGTGTGTTCTTTCGCTTCTCGCTCTGACCGAGCTGTCACCAGCCAATCATCTATGTAAGTAGCGAGACGAATGCCCTTCTCCCTGAGCGGGGTCAGGGCCGCTTCTGTACATTTTACAAATACCCGTGGGCTGAGAGACAGTCCAAACGGTAGAACCAGATATTCGTATGCCACTCCAAGGAAAGCAAACCTCAGGAATTTCCTGTGAGGTGGATATATCTTTATGTGAAAATATGCGTCTTTCAGGTCGATCGACGTAAACCAATCGCCCTGGCGCACTAGTTTCAGGAGTGTAGAATGAGTGAGCATCCTGAACTTGTACTTCCTTAAGTATTTGTTCAGTGCACGCAGATCTAATATGGGACGAAGAGCTTGAGTCCCCTTCTTTGGGACGAGGAAGTATCTCGAGTAAAACCCGCTGTGGTTCTGCTCGGTTGGGACCACTATTATTGCCTTTTTGTTCAACAGAGAGGAAATTTCCTCCTGAAAAACATGCTTTAAGTCTCCCCGCACCTGAGAATGAATTATCCCTTTGAAATGCGGGGGGGGAAGCGGCAAACTGCAGTCTGTACCCGAATTGTATCGTCTTTAATACCCAGCGGGACTGTGTGCATTCTCGCCAACTGTTTATTTGCAGCGTTCTGGCGCCATCATGTGGCTGAGCGGTAGACGAGTTTGGGGTCTGTACTGCGCATGCATGGGGACTTTGCGCTTGGACAGAGTTTAAGTGTCTCATCACCTCTAAGGGAGCAATAACTCCCCGAGGTGATGTCGTATCGTGTTCTGTTAATATGTTTTGCAACATTTTTTGGGGAATTGTGTTTTGCAACATGTTCTGGGAATACAGTGAAAACTTTATTGAGTTTTGAACATGAAAAGTGCTTGTGACTTGTGGGTGGGTGTGCACCACTGCACCATCTCTCGTCCTTTTCACTGCTGTGCTTCCCCTGGCCCAACCGGGCTCTGTTTTCCACACAGAACATCTGGGAATTTCGAAACTCGTCCCTTGTCGAACGTTGAACATTTGGGGGTTGGGAGCTCGCGAACAGGGGGGCTGTGGGCTCCTTTCCCCAGGGAAGACCCCATCAAACTGCCTTCTTCTTCCTCCTCGCTCCCTGAGTGTGGGATTGAGGATGAGGTTGAGGAGCTGACTGAACCGTCTGAGCCGTAGCAGGCGGGAAGTTCTTTCTAGGCCAGGCAGTTCTCTGTTCTGGGACTCCGCTGTGACCCGCTGCATTCACATTCGGTCTCTGCCATCTAGGAATGCGATAGCTGGGGGGTGGGCGGGCCGTAACTTGTGCGAAGGTCTGCCGAGGTGGCTGAGGGGGTGCACTCTGCGTCTTCCTAGGCAAACAGAGCTGCAAAGCCTCATCGTCCCTTTTCTTTTCCTCGCATCTCTTTTGCATCAGCGTCAGAGCCGAGCCAAAGATGTCATCTGTGACGACCGGTGCGTCCAGGATGGCTTCTTTTTCCCTGTCAGAGAGATTTGCCAAATTAAGCCAACGTCCTCTCTCTTGAATGACCATTGTGGCCATGGCCTTGCCCGCGGCCTGCACCGCGCATCTCTGAAGACGGAGAGAAAGATCGGTAACTACACAGATCTCCTCCCAGTGCGTCTCACCTGGCGTGGTCGATGCTTCGTCCTGCAGTTCCGCTTGGTACGCGGTCAGCATTGAGATTGCGTTCAGAGCCCTGACAGAGAGAGCGACTGCCCTATAAGCGCGTTCCGTCATGCTTAACTGAAAACGGTCCGCTTTGGATGGCAATGTCGGATTCGCAGCTGCTGTGTGCTTTGGGTGCAGATGCGCGGCGACTAATGGCTCCATGGGGGGCATTCGGAGAAGTCCTACTTTCTCCATTCCCTCCACATCGAGAGCGGATCCTCCCTGCACGGGCAATTTGCTGGTGAACGGTTTGTCCTTCCAGGTGATAGAAACTTCTTCCAGGAGCTCTGGAAACACAGGAAGGAGCTGCCGTGCTGCCCGTTTTGCACTCAGCAGCCATTTGCCCTCGTAGCGAGACTTTGCAGTCTCTGCTACCACGGTCGGCCACGGAATGTTTAGTTTCTCTGCAGCGCGTTTGCACACATCTTGCAGATCAACACTAAGTAGCGGGGCACCGCCCGTGTCTTCTGTGGGTCCCGCCGTGGCGAGGGGTATTACCGAGTGCGCAGGGGGAAGGAAAGGGGAGTCCTCGAAATCCTCCTCTTCCTCAGAAAGGAGGTAATCCGATTGTCCCTCTTCCTCAAAATCGAGCGCGTCCTCCTCATCGTCCGTACTGAGCACGTTTGGCAGAGGGACGCAAACATCGAGCTGTTCACCCCAAGATAAAGCTGCCGTGGGGGGCAGCTCTACAGGAATGGGTACCTGTGGAGTGGTAGCTGGAACAGGGCTAGGTGACATGAGGGGATCCTGGCCTGACAGACTAGCTTGGCGTGCTAGTCTGCGACGAAGGCTCTTCATAGTGAAGCGTGTGCAATGTTCACAGGAACCTGGGTTATCGATCGCCAATTGAGCATGTTTCAGCCCAAGACATGCAGAGCAGACCTGGTGTGTGTCCTTGCATGCAGGGGCATCGGACTGGGGGGGTAAAGGGTACCGAGTACCCAGGGCCCGAGGCAGGGGGGCCCTTAGAAGTCAGTTTTCTATACATACATATACATGCACTAACATTTGTATAGCATTTATGTACAAATAAAAAAGTTCCTGTGCAAAAATAAACCCACCACCCCTCTCGAATCAATGTAAATGGTACGACCCGCAGGTCAGGTGCTTCTGCTGCGGACCTGCGGTGAATCAGTTAATGAGACAGGAGCTGGAGGAGTTAACCGTAATAACTAGGAAGACAGGGGAGTCATGTCTTTCCTTAAGAAAGAAAAGTCAGGGGCTCAAAAACGAAAAGAAAAAAAGATAAAGGAGAGAAAGGCAAATGAGGGCAAGCAGTTGCTCACGCTGTTTTTTGAAAAGAAAGGTGAGCTCCAAATGCATCGCAAAAGCATTGACATTGTTTTAACATAAATATCTACTCCAGGTAGAATAGCATACATTTATGTTTGTCGATTTGAATAATATACCAATACTTTATAGTATCACACCCTACATAGTGAGCAAACAATATTTCTGTGTAAATAACAGGGAGTGAGAAGCAGACTGAGGCGGAGCTGGGAGCTCAACATACTGCCACTCCAGGTAGCTGCACAGCTTGTCTCCTCATCTGCTGCAGTTCTCCCCAGAGTCAGAAGTTTACATGAAAACACTGTATATTTCCCTCAATTAACACCCGCGAAAACACAGATCGTTAGCGCCTATTTTACCGCATTGTTATGCAAATTAGCTCACGCACGCTCTTACATTAAGTACAGGATTGTTCTCAGTTTAATGCACATCTTAATGATTGAAAATGACTTATTTTAAAACGTAATTCAAAGACTGAATGTCTAGTTTGGCGGTTAGTGTACCCTGTGATTCTATAGTCTGCATTTATTTTAAACAGACAAATAATCAGCAATTAACTTGTACTTAGCCTACACTTTAAAAAAGGTATTGTGACAATAAAGGATATTTTAGCAACCATTTGAAGCCATATATTTCAGTTTCAGACCCTGCAGCAGCAGGCCCCTCATTATGGCCAGGTGAAAGCAGTGACAGTGAGGTGGATGTGACAGTAAGACAAGGTGAGCTTTTAGCGGAATTGCCTGTTTTAACACTTAGTAATTAGTAATTAAGTGTTAAGAGGAAATAAGCAAAATTGGTACATTGTTATTGTACACATTTAAACTTTAAAGGGATAGTTCACCCAAAAATTAAAATTCTGTCATCATTTACTCTCCCTCAAGTTGTTCCAAACCTGTATGATTTCCTTTCTTCTGCTAAACACAAAAGGAGATATTTTAAAGAAGGTTGGTAATTAAACAGTTGCTGGTCCCCATTGACTTCCATAGTTTTTTTTTTTTTTTTCCTACTATGGAAGTCAATGGGGTCCATCAGTCATTTGGTTACTGACTTTCTTCAAAATATCTTCTTTTGTGTTCAGCAGAAGAAAGAAAGTCATACAGGTTTGGAACAACTTGAATTTTCATTTTTGGATGAACTATCCCTTTAAACTGTAATTACTAATTACAGTTTAAAGTTTAAATGTGTACAATAACAATGTACCCATTTTGCTTATTTCCTCTTGTAGCAGAGGCAGAAATAGAAGATGAGGTTGATATTCATATAAATGATTAGAGGGAAAGTGAAGAATGTGATGAAGGTAGTCAGGAGCAGGAGGACAGAGCTGAAGAGGAAAGAGAAGAGAATGAGAGACTTAGGGATACTGGTGAGGGATTGTCAGAGGACCCAGGATTATGGCCAACAACTCTTACTGATAAGCACAGGAAAACTATTGTTCAAATGCTAGCCAGTGAAGGTGGAGCAAAAATTGGTATTGGAAATATCACACCTAAAGATATGGAGGGCAAACCATTCCCAACTTACCTTCAGTATGCAAAGTCCGCTAATGGGCGTGAGAAAATCAGAAGAGATTGGCTTATATATAGTGAAAGTGCAAAAGCTCTATACTGCATCCCATGTCTGCTCTTCTCTCATGAGCAGAAAACACCATCAAAAAGTGCACTAAATAGCAAAGATGGGCTTAAAACAGCAAACGTCAGATGGAAAAAAATGTATGAAAAGTTTCCAAAACATGAGACACATGCCCCCCATAAGCAGTGCTATTTGAAATGGAAAAGTCTTCAGCACTCCATATTGGCAGCAGGAGGTGTGGATAGTCACGTTGAATGACAAATACTGACAGAAATTGAGAACACATTATTATTGGAGAGGCTTTTGGATGTGACCATTCATTTGGCTTCAAGAAATCTTGCATTCAGAGGCAAAACCCTGGAACTAGACAATGTCCATAATGGAAATTTTCTCGGCACTCTTGAGTTGTTAGCACATTATGACCCCATTTTACATGAGCATCTTGAAAATGTAAGAGAAAAGAAGAAGGCATCACAGCTAACTCATTACCTTCAGTGATGAAGGTACGCCCACTCGGCCATTTCCATTTCCTTAGGAATCCCCACTCGGGAGATTAAAGGGGTGGTTCAATGCGATTTCACTTTTTTAACTTTAGTTAGTGTGTAAAGTTGCTGCTTGAGCATAAACAGTATCTGCAAAGTTACAGCACTGAAAGTTCAATGTAAACGGAGATATTGTCTTTTAAAGTTTAATGACTACAAACACTACCGGTTTTGGACTACAATGGGTTGGTGACATCATAAACCCTCAAACACACCCCTGGGAACATGCAACTAAGTGGGCGAGGCCATGTGGTGCAGCATGTGGAAGCGAAAGAGTTGTGTACACTGGACGCGAGCGGCGCGGCGCAGTGCGACGCGTCAAAAGATAATAACACCCATTATAATCTGTGATATTTTCTACACTGGATGCAGCGCTGAAGAAGCTTCCAGAATCTACACGAGTTCAATGCTGGATGGCTATTACTAAATGCACAAAGGCTTGTACTGAAAGATGCAGCAGTTCCCACTTTAAACAGAAGCTGCTGTTTATTGGCTTCAAACTGTAAGTACGTTTTATTGTTTGTACAAGTCTTTTAGACCTATAGTTCTGTTGCTATTTTTGGTTGCATCAAGGACAAAGAGCAACTCGTTTTTGTTTCGCTAGCCAGTTAGCTAAAAACGTATATGTTCATAGACAAACAGTTGTTCATGCTATAAATTAAACGCTGCGTTTACAAAAATGCGACTACTCAGTCATGTATTCAGCTACAGTAAAGCTAATCAGGATAAAACTGTATATTGAAAGCTAACAAACAGCAGTGACAGCATATCTAAACACTTTGACACAAATACAAAATGAAATACCATTCATAATCGTCCTTTAAAAGCCACGATTGCAATTGACCCTCTTCATTTGTGTTTAATTCGGGCTTAATTTGATACAGCAATATAGACGGCATTATTTACATTTTGACTGAAGCAACGGATGGTAAGGGGCGTGCCGTTTCCGGACGCTTCAGCGAATCACGATACACTGGGCCAGCTGCCAACCTGCTAACCAATCTGAGCACACTGCGTATTTCGGAGGGAGTGGCTTCATAGAAGCAGGAAGTCAAACGAGTCGTGCATATGACAGTGGAAACAGAGGTTTAGAATAAAGGTAAAATATATGAAAAATACAGCGTTTTCAAAAAAACGAAGCATTAAGACATGTTAAACTGTGTCCTAAGAACACAATCAAGCCTAGAAAAAAGCCACTGAACCACCCCTTTAAAGAAAACAGTGCGTCAGCAACACTCTTAGCGGAAATGTTGCGGAGAGCCACTGCTTCTGGATATCGTGTTGCATAATCCACAATGACTAATGCAAAACTATGTCCTCTTGCTGATCGCTCTAATGGCCCAATGAGGTCCATACCAATTCTTTCGAAGGGGACCTGCACTAATGGAATTGGGCGCAAAGGCGCTTTTGGGACGGCCAGTGGGTTTACCAACTGACATTCACGACAAGCCACGCACCACCTGCGCACATTCTCATGAATGCCCGGCCAAAAAAATCGGGTCATGAGGCGATTTAGTGTCATCACCTGTCCTAGATGACCAGCCATTGGATTAGAATGAGCCACCTGAAAAAGCATTTCCCGGCTGCTCCTAGGAACTAATAACTGTGTTGTATCTTCTTTTGTCTGAGCATCTTGGGTCACTCGATACAATCTTTAATAATTGCAAAATATGGATAGGTAAGCGGTTGTCCAGGATGGAGAGGCTGACCGTCGATGGTACTGACCTGTTCAAACGCACATTTCAGCCTCTCATCCTGAGACTGCTCCAGGGGAAAATCATTGCGCTCCGAGAGAATAAGTCTCTCGACTTCGCTCTGTTCCCCTGAGGCAGTGCTCAGTGGTCCCGGTTCAGTCTCTCCCGCCTGCACACTCGCGTTCCCCTCCGATGCATTTTTTCCCCAAGAGGCATCCGTACATAAAATCCCCAACAATTCTGTAAATGCTGGCCAATTGGTTCCCAAAATTAATGGATGCCGGAGGTGCGGGTTAACTGCCACCTCAACACTATGTTTTTGACCCCGGAATTGAATAATGACTGGCACATCCCCGTGCACACACCGCACTTAACCATGCAGCTTGTATCCAATGCCCCGGATTGTATCACACTTTGATGGATCGAGGTTTGGTTACATCCTGAATCCACCAATGCCTGATAGGTACCCCCCTTGATACTCACAGGTATTTGGTACCACCCAGCTTGACCGGGGGCAGCCTGCGGGACGTCCGGGACCTGGATCATTGTCCCCACCTCCATAACCCGACACCTGTCCACAAAATGGTCCAGGTCTCCGCAACGCCAGCAGGCCGGCCCAGACCTCCTCACCGCTCCAGTGGCAGGGAGTGGGTTAAGCGGCTGACGTGGAGAGAGCGGAGAAGCAGGAGCGGGTCCAACCCGGCCAGTGCCAGTCCCGCCCCCCTGGGCGGGACTCTGGGAGCCGAATAGGGAATCTGGCCATTCCCGCCCGGGGGGGGACTCGAGGAGGGCCGGGCGGACGGGACCTGGGTAAAGGGACAGGTCGAGAGAGAGAAGGAGGTGGAAAAGAGGGAGAGAGAAGCTGATGGGAGGGGTTCGCCGACCCCGGGGCACGCCACCATATGGTCCTCCGCGAGATGGATAGCCGACTCCAGTGACGTGGGGCGGTGGCAAAGGACCCACTCGGCTGTTCTTCTTGGAAGCCGAGTGATGAATTGCTCCAGTACCACTCGATCGATGATCATCTCCACGTCCGTCGGCCAGCAACCATTTGCGGCAGGAGTCCCGGAGCTGTTGGGCCATCACGAAGGGTCAGCTGGACTCGCCTAGCTCTAGGGAGTGGAAGCGCTGGCGGTGTTGTTCAGGACTCCAGCCAACCCGCTGGATGATGGCCCTTTTCAGGTCATCGAAGACCAGGAGATTCTGCACCGGAAGCTGCTGTGCCGCTACCTGGGACTCCCCGGAGAGCAGTGGGACCAGGCATCAGCAACTGGTCCCGCAGCCATCCATAAACCTCGGCTGATTTTTCAAAAAGATCTAGGAATGCCTCCGGGTCATCCTCAGGCCCCATCTTGTTGAGTGGGAGGTGGGTGGGCACAGCTCGTTGGACCATGGCTTCTGGCCGAACCTCCCAGTCCATCCAGCTCGGAACCTCTCGCGGTCTTCCTGCTGGGCATGGAGGACAGCCTGGAACCGCCTCTCCTGATCTTGACGTAAGTCCAGCAGGGCCTGGTGTTGATCATGTTGCATGACCGCAAGGGATGTAATAAGATCCGCAAATGGTGACTAATCACATTTATATTAATTTAATTTCTTAAATACTAGATAGAATAAACCATAATAATAGGGGTGTAACGATACGCTCAGGTCACGATACGGTACGTATCTCGATACAGAGTTCACAATACGATACATATCACAATATTTTGAACAAAATCTTATTTGAATTTCAGTTTCATGTTAATTTTAACATTTTTTTTTCAGTGACAGACAGACCTATTCAGCTGTTAATTTGAATACAGAAGGTTTTTATTAAACCTTGAAATGTGATCTTCTATGTACAACAAGGAAAATTATTGAAATTTAATGTTTTTTTAAATAAATGAACTAATTTAAAGAATTAAGACTCCTAAGGGACCATTTACATATTGCGTCTAAAATCGTGTGGAAGGCGCGGCCGCACCGCTTCTCCTTCTTTCCAAGGCCCTTGCACTCCCGTGGCATTGGTCGTTGCTATGCAACCATGAACTGCGCTCTGGGAGTAGGACGTTTCAACAAAGGATAAATTGATTTCTAGCCCTTGCATTTACTACTAGATATATTTATGGAGATAAGATATAAAAACCACTCTGTACAGCTATGATCAGCTGTTTGACTGTGATTTTGATGTTTTGTTACGGAAAGGCTGATTGGTTGAAAGAAAGCCACGAGAAAAGGTTTAAACCTGCTTGCAAGATTCGATGTGTGCACGAAACACTTACTGAACTAGAGAGCTGATTGAGACACACCCTTAATATGCGGTAACAACCCCGCTTCTCTCACTGCAGCCAACATGTTGCAGAGTAGGTCACGTCAGCTCAACCAATAAGATTAGACTGCCGTCATATCGTAAAAGTATCACCATCACTCTACGATACATATCGTAACATGTTTGCATTGCGAAATATTGTACTACAATATATTGTTACACCCCTACATAATAATGATCGTAATATGATAGCATTCAAGCGCACATAAAGCTTGCCATAAAGAACCGGCAAAAGTAATGATTATGAATGTGACCAAAACAGCAAGGAGACATTTTAATTGTTCATTAATAAAGTAATGTTTTCTGAATCAGTGTCGGCTGCGAAGATGAAGTTGACAAACTGGCTAAACCGACCGTCTGCTAGCTGCCTCACGTCACAGAACTCAAATAATTCACAGCACATAGAAACTCTTTCACCTAGATATTATCACATAGAGACTGTGTCTGTACCTCGAACTAGTAAATACAAAAAACTTCCGAAACCTTTTAAGGGTAAAAATTTAATTGATGTTCAAAAAATGAAAATCACAGATAAATTAGATAAACAAATGATAAAGCTTGGGCTACTGAATATTAGATCTATTTCTTCAAAAGCACTTATTGTAAATGAAATTATCACAGAAAATAAACTAGACTTGCTGTGTTTGACAGAAACCTGGCTAAAACCAGACGATTACATTATTTTAAATGAGTCTAGTCCTCAAGGTTATGACTATCGACACAATCCTCGACAGAAAGGCAAAGGGGGAGGTGTTGCTGTAATTTATAGTAATATATTCAGAATCATTCAAAAGAATTTCAAATATAACTCCTTTGAAGTGATGGTGCTTTATGTAACATTATGTAAGTTGACATTTGTGCTGGCTACTGTATACAGGCCACCAGGGCACCATACTGACTTTATCAAAGAATTTGCTGATTTTCTATCAGAGTTAGTACTGGCTGCGGATAAAGTCCTTGTTGTTGGTGATTTTAATATCCATGTAGATAATAATAAAGACGCATTTGGATTGGCATTTGCAGACATTTTAAACTCTATTGGAGTTAGACAACACGTGTCAGGACCCACTCATTGTCGTAATCATACCTTAGATCTAATACTGTCGCATGGAATTGATATTGATGCTGTTGAAATTCTACAGCAGAGCGATGATATATCAGATCATTATTTAGTGTCGTGTATAATACAGTTAGCCAAGGCTACAAAACCACCACCCAGCCATAAATATGGTAGAACCATCACTTCTACCACTAAAGATTGCTTTATAAATAATCTCCCCGAGCAGTTTCATCGCCTTAGTACACCTGACAACTTAGAAGAACTCGATGCTGCAACAGAAACTATTGGCTCTCTCTTTTCCAGCACATTAGATGCAGTCGCTCCTTTACGTCTAAAGAAGATTAAGGAAACTAATCCAACGCCGTGGTATGATGAGCACACTCGGGCTCTAAAACGAGCTGTGAGAAAAGCTGAACGTAGTTGGAAGAAAACAAAACTAGAAGTTTTTCGCCTTTCGTGGAAAGAAAAAATGATTGAGTACAGAACGGCTATAAGAAATGCTAGATCTACTTATTTTTCAAATCTCTTAATAGAAAACAAACATAATCCTAGGTACTTATTTGACACAGTGGCTAAATTAACTAGAAACAGAGATTCAACTGCTGACGTTTCCAAAGAGCACAGCAGTAATGACTTTATGAACTTCTTTACTTGCAAGATTGACAATATTAGAGAGAAAATTATAAACATGCAACCGTCTACAGTTTCGCTTCAGACAGTGCACTGTAGTGTCCCTGAGGTAAAACTAGAATCATTCGCCGCTATAGGAGAGGAAGAATTATCTAAACTTATCAAATCATCAAAATCAACAACATGTATGTTAGACCCAATGCCGACTAAACTACTGAAAGAAATGCTTCCAGAGGTCGTAGGTCCACTTCTTGATATAATTAATTCATCGTTAACACTAGGATACGTGCCAAAAACTTTTAAGCAGGCTATTATTAAACCTCTTATTAAAAAACCTCAACTAGATCCGAGAGATTTAGTAAATTACAGGCCAATCTCGAATCTACCTTTTCTGTCAAAGATACTAGAAAAGGCAGTTTCAACACAACTGTGCTCCTTTTTAGAAAGAAATGGAATCTGTGAGGATTTCCAGTCAGGATTTAGACCATACCATAGTACTGAGACTGCTCTCGTTAGAGTTACAAACGATCTACTCCTATCATCCGATCGTGGCTGTATTTCTCTATTAGTGTTATTAGATCTCAGTGCTGCTTTTGACACTATCGATCACAACATTCTTTTAAAAAGACTTGAAAACTATATTGGCATTAGTGGAATTGCTTTGGCATGGTTCAAATCTTACTTATCTGACCGTTATCAGTCTGTAGTAGTTAATGAAGAGATGTCGTATCGATCACAAGTTCAATATGGAGTACCACAAGGCTCAGTACTAGGACCGTTGCTTTTCACTCTGTACATGCTGCCCTTAGGAGAGATAATTAGGAAGCATGGTGTTAGTTTTCACTGCTACGCTGACGATACTCAGCTCTATATTTCCTCGCGCCCTGGCGAAACCTACAAATTCACAAAACTAACAGAATGCATAGCTGACATTAAAAACTGGATGACAAGAAATTTCTTATTATTAAATTCAGAAAAAACTGATATCCTAATCTTTGGACCAAAAACTTCCTCACGAAAAAACCTTGAATACTCTCTAACACTTGACGGGTGCTCCATTAAATCTTCGTCCTCAGTTAGGAACCTGGGTGTGCTCTTTGATACCAATCTTTCATTTGAAAGTCATGTTTCTAGTATCTGTAAAACCGCCTTCTTCCATCTAAAAAATATATCTAAATTACGACATATGCTCTCAATGACAAATGCGGAACAGTTGGTTCATGCATTCATGACCTCAAGACTAGATTACTGTAACGCTCTACTGGGTGGTTGTTCTGCTCGGCTTTTAAACAGACTACAGTTGGTCCAAAATGCGGCAGCTAGAGTTCTTACTAGAACCAGAAAGTATGACCATATTAGCCCAGTTCTGTCAACATTACATTGGCTCCCTATTAAACATCGTATAGACTTTAAAATCTTGCTACTTACTTATAAAGCTCTAAATGGTTTAGCTCCCCAATATCTAAGCGAGCTCTTGGTGCATTATAGTCCTTTACGTCTATTGCGATCTCAGAATTCAGGCCAGTTGATAATACCCAGAATATCAAAATCAACTGAAGGCGGCAGATCCTTTTCCTATTTAGCACCTAAACTCTGGAACAATCTTCCTAGCATTGTTCGGGAAGCAGACACACTCTGTCAGTTTAAATCTAGACTAAAAACACATCTCTTTGCTCTTGCATACACATAACACATTATCAATACATTAACATTTTTCAAATCCGTTAAAGGATTGTTACGCTGCAATAATTAGGTCGGCCGGAACCGAGAACATTTCCTATAACACTAGATATACCTGTACATCAGAATAAGAATGGCATCTACGCTAATATCTGTCTCTCTGCTTATCCTGAGGTTTTCCGGGTGCTGGATCCAGGCCGTATCCAGATCAGATGGAGAACCTGTGTCTGGACCTGACTACAACGTAGCCCAGGAGACAATGGGCCTACAGATCCAGTTCTGGCTGCATCTATAATTCAGATTTTTAAATCTCCGTATCCGCTTACATATATTTATATATAATCTATTTTTAATCTCTATAATAAAAATGTATAATTCAGATTTTGATCTCCATATCCATTTACATATATTATATATATCTTCCAAGGGGTTTTTTCCCTCCTAGGACTTTTTTCCCAGTGCTAGCACGCTGGGTTTTTCTCCTAGGGGTTTTTTTCCACCCCTGGGAGTCAGCCGACATTGGCTTAATGTAGCACCATCTTGTATATGTTACATATTACCACGCTTGCTTGTACAGCTTATTTTTAACCATTTCTCTTTTTTCTGTGCTCCTAATATGTAAAGCTGCTTTGAAACAATTACAAATTGTAAAAAGCGCTATATAAATAAATTTGACTTGACTTGACTTGACAATGCTGACTCTCATCATCTCCGCATACTGGACGCGCCTAGAGAGAGGATGCACATTTAATTCAGGTTAGGCTATATAATCAGAGTAGCCTATTTCTTTTCGTTTTTAGATATTTCAAGCTTTCTATAGATATAATTCTCATGTCTGTGAGGCAAGCAGCCTACGCGCTGAGTTTCGATTCATTTAGCCTATAAGTCGTGCTCCAGTTTACGCACTAGTGATCGCGCCCATGCCTGCCATGATTACGGCAATACTGCTATATTTGCTTCTTATTTATAAAATCCAGGCAATTGGTTAATGAAACATTGATTAAAATTAAGATACAATTTTTACAAAACGAAATTCACTTTAAAGGTCTTCTAAGTGATCCTGGGTGGAGTAACTTCCTGTTGACGTTCAAAGTGTTGTCAAACAAAACAGAGGCTAGCTAGACCCTCCCTCCTGCTCCTCCTGCCCCTCCCCTACGTTCTTCCTGAAACAGTCATGAACGCACATTTAAAATGTGAGTATCTTTCATATTGACGCTGATTGTCGGTTATTGGCTGGGGCGCTGTTTATTGTTTCGTGGTCCAGGCTGTACCAGTTTGTTTTTGTTGCCGTTTTTGGAGCTTGTGGCGACTACAGAGACCGTGTTTTTTTACAGTGTGTTCAGGGGACAGGCAGCTAGCGGATAGTGAGATGTTTGCTGTATGTGACAAAAAATGTTTTGGCCTAAAAACGCGTGTCATCGCTTAGAGCACCTTTAAAGAAAGGCTTTCTACAAAACAAAACTTAATGAAGTGGTCAAAATCATGTCTGACCCACTCCATCTCCAGATATATTGCGCATCTTATGATGTATCTTACTCATGGTGTTCACTTTTCATAATCAAGTAAATGAATTTAAAACATAACATAGGACTATTTAAACATAAATATGAAACTACATTTTCTTTAATGGCTACCAATACGTATAGTGTTGGTACAGAGAAATTTCATAAGAAAGAGCGGATCATGAGTCACGAGTCGGATCAAGGATAATTTATTCTTAGACTTATATTTAATATTGTGGGCATTCAAGTTATTTGACATATTTTAATTTTTTTAAAGTAATGCAATAGTTACTTTTCCTGGTAATTAGTTACTTTTATAATGATGTAACTTAGTTACTAACTTCGTTACTATTTTTGAGAAGTAACTAGTAACTATAACTAATTACTTTTTTAAAGTAACGTGCCCAACACTGCCAATGAAGGCAGACTCATTCATGCTTAGTATATGTCCTTGGGATAATTAAAAAAAAAAGGCTTCATATCCCACCCAATCTTACCTTTCTATCTCCTGTTGCTTTTAACCCTGATTTTCCCACTTCTTTGCATAATATAGGTCTTTCAGTCTGGTTCAAATTGGGGGTCTCAAAAATATCTTGCTTTTTTTCAGGTAAAACATTAAAATCTTTCCAACAATTATCTTACCAATATAACATACCACAATCTCATTTTTTCAAATATCTTCAGTTGCGTCACTTTATAAAACCTTTGTCTGATAATGGCAAATTAAGATTTGAACTTACTCGCGTTGAACAGATTGTGACAAATCATTTTTCTAAAGGGTTAATATCTGTTATATATGATGCTTTGTCTGACACATGTACTTCCTCCTTAGAGAATCTGAAGAGTGTTTGGGAAAATGATTTAGGTCACAGAATCGATAACACAGATTGGTCTGCCATATGTAATAATTTGTACTTTAAGTGTACTTCATTGGGGGTTCATGAACTTAACTACAAGTTTATCAACAGAATCTATCTCACACCATTGCGTCTAAAAAAGATTTATAGAAACTCCTCTGGTCTCTGTTTTAATTGCAAAAAGCGCAAGGGAACATTTCTTCACTGCTTTTGGTATTGTGATAAAATCATCCCTTTTTGGATCAAAATACACCATTTCTTACAAGAGCTCCTTAAGTTGCAATATCGATTATCTTTGGAATTGTATCTGTTATCTATTGGAGTGGAGACAATGTTTGACTCGCATACTAAACATCTGCTTTTAATTTTGGTTTATTTAGCAAAGAAATGTATATTGCTATTGTGGTCATTCCCTTCAGGTTCCTTCTTTCAAATTGTGGATGTCTCAAATTTCTACACTACTTCCACTCGAGAAACTTACTTATGATACACATCTAAAGTCTAAGGACTTTTGGTGGATATGGACACCTCTTTGGCATTATGTTAATAATCTTCCCTGATTCCTTATTCTACTGTGTACATTTACTTTCTTGCCTGACATAATTGTACTTTTTTTTTTCTCTTTTTTATGTATCTCTGTAAAAATTATTTATTTATTTTTTTTTTTTCTTTCTCCCATTGTGGGTTTGAGGTTGTATTTGTATGTTCCTGGACATTGGAGTAACCGACGAATATTTTCTATCAGCTGAAACACTTATTTATAAAACACGAAAAAACCTCAGTATTCCCCCATTTTTAAACTGAGTCATAATGATACATTCAACTTTTAAATATCAGCATATTGAACTAAACTTACATCCGTATTTTCTCCTCTGAATAAAGAGGTACACACAACCGGCCTATGTAGTCAGCGCTCTCATGTCACTCAGTACTCTACGCGTGAGGTGTCTGCCTCTGATCTGTCCTTGTGCGAGCCATCCCACCTGGGAAAGCTCCTTTTTGATCAGTTCACTCTCTGAAAGGTTGGCTGTAATTTGATGTTTCAGTCCCTCTGCCGTTTCCCACGCAGAGTGAAAGGTATTCTCGCCGGTTTCAAGGGAGCTGTTGAGCAGCGCGGGGTATGGAGATCTAAACTTTATGTGCCATTTCTTTAGCTGTCTTTTTATGTCTTTATACTCCTTGCGTCTGCACTGAATATCTAAGGAGTAGTCATTGTCCAGTGAGATAATGTTCCCCTTGTACTTTAAAACTTTTTTTTATACTCCATGCCTTAAACAGGATTTGTTGTTTAGTCGGAAAGTGCAGGAACTTTACCACTATTGACCTGGGAGACGCTTTAGGATCTGTCGGAGCCGTGGTGAGAGCCCTGTGAGCACGCTCAATGCCCAAATCTTGGTCAGCAGGTAGATTGAAGAGGTTTTTTTAACAAGTTGTCTATAAATTCTGCCATGATCTTTTCTTCTTTAGGCCCTTTCTTTGACTCCATAGATGCGGATGTTTGACCTGCGTAATCGGCTCTCCAAGTCCATTTTCCTTCAAGTTGGTGCTGTTTTGTTAGTATGTACGTTAGCAATCATTCAGTTCTGTCACTGCAATCCTCCAATGCGCTTATCCTTTACTCTGATTCCTCGATTCTGTTCTCAAGACTTTTTACCACTTCCTTAACTTCTTTCACCGATGCATCTATTCCCTCTAGCTTACCGGCAAAATCTTATCTCATGGCCCTCATCTCCGCTAGTATTTCGGCCACCATATCAGCGCGTCTCTTTCAGGCAAACCAGTGTTAGTTTCCTCCTTTTTGTTACGTTTACCTTGTTTCATCCTTTTCATTAAATCATATTTTATTTTATTATTCATGTTTCGTCCGTTTTATTGTTTCAGTCTGCCATCAAAGAGCTGCTTTAAAACGTGGCCATTACGGAGGTGGCAAAACCGGAAGTCTAGATCACTCTTTCAATAGGAAAAATATCCCACTTTTAATTGTCAAACGTATTTACAGAAGAAAACTTGTAAGTGAATTATGAGGGCAAAAAAAAAAAAAAAATGTTCAGTAATCAAGGAAAATTAATCAATTAATTTCAATTAATTAAGGTTTTGTTTTTAGGTCATAATTGTCCAGCCCTAAGTCAGATGTTGTTAGTTTTCTGTTTCTAATTTCTGATCTCTGTTTCTGTGCTGCTGCAGGACATCAAGTGAATAAATCAGTGCTGAAGGGAGATTCTGTCACTCTGAAGTATAAATCTGAAATACAGGAAGATGATAAAATACAGTGGAAGTTTGGAGAGAAACTCATAGCTGAAATGACTGGAGAGAACCGTGAGAACCCTCGATGGTTTAATGATGAATTCAGAGACCAAATGAAGCTGAACCCTCTGACTGGATCTCTCAGAATTCAACAAACCAGACCTGAACACTCTGGATTATATAAGATGGAGATCACTAGCAGTTATTATTCAGCATCCATACTCTTCAGTCTTACCGTCTGTGGTGAGTAACACAAAGTCTTTCAGTGAAACAGCAGCAGTGTATATGACAGACCTTGTGTCAAAATATGATTATAAAAGTGTTCAGTTGTGTTATATTAATGATGGAGAAACTCTGAGCTGTTCATCATATCACTGCACTGCTTCCATAGCAGATCTATACTGATGTAGAAATCAACACACTGTAATGTCAGGATCAAGACCTTCTAGAGGAATTAATGGACAGAGTTCAATCATTCTTGACTGAAAATGTGTTCAAATGTGTCTCTATTTTATCAAAGCTGTAAGACTCAAAAAGCTCATGTGGTATTTTTTCATGAAGTCAACTGTAAATACAGGCAGTTGCAGATTAATTAATTTGAATTGAATAATAATGAATTAATTTATGAATGTATTTAGTCAGAGCTGGTTTGTGGTGTTTCAGACAGATGTGGTTCCTCAATGAAGCAGCTTCAGACAGTCTTCTTTCAGATGCTGTTGTCTGTTCTGAAGCTGTTCTTCACACAGACTGTGTTGCTTCTGTCTGCAGGATTGTTTGATCAACTTTATCAGTCACAATCCTCCTCATTATTCCTGATCATTATTGAACTGCAGTACAGTCATTATCTGATCACAAATCAAACATTCAGAAGCGCTTCTTCACACAAACACAATTCAACACACTCATATTTCATGTCATTTGAGTGGATTTTTACTCTTAGAAACACAGACTGAGTTCAACACAGTTTCATCAGTCAAACACACATGAGCTGTAGAGATTTATACTTACATTCAGATTTCTACAATGACAAGTTGAGCTCTTTTCATCTTAAAATAGAGTAAATGATGTGTTTGTGATCCAGTATGTCAGGTGTGATATGACAATGTTTCTTCTGTTTATTTCTGCTGCTGTTGGTTTTCTGCTTCTGATTTCTCTTCTGTATTTTTCTGTTTCTTTGACAGATGAAGAGAAGTCAGTGTCAGTGATGAAGGGGGAGGATGAGACTCTACGTGCCAATACTGAAATACAGACAGGAGATAAGATATTCTGGATGTTTGGAGATCACAACTGGCTCTTAGCTAAAAACACAGAAGAGAAGTGTGAAGAAGAGTCTGAGTACAGTGATGATAGATTTATACCAAAAGTGTATCTGAATCGTCCGACTGGAGATCTCACCATCAGGACAATCAGAACTTTCCACACTGGAAAATACAAACTAAAGATCATCAGAAATGGCAAATCCTCATTCAAGATATTCACTGTTACTGTTTCAGGTGAGTGAAATATTTACTTTCATTGTAATTATGATTTTATTTTAGATCAGTATTGTGTCGTTCTTAAAGAATAATCAAGCCTAAAATGCCCTCATGTCGTCCCGAACACACAAGACTTTTATTCATCACAAGATTTCTGTCCATCTATTAAAAGTGGGAAAACAAAACTTCAAAGCTCCAAAAAAAGGAGCAGCTCCTCAGGTTTATATAGTTAAAATGTTCCACTTTTGTATACATTGGTATTATGGTATACATTGTATACAGTGTTTGGACCAAACATTTTCTTTTGTTCTTTGCTCCATATCACTTCACCAAATGTTTTCAGTTATTTCAATTGGTCCTTACAGCCTACAACTGCAAAAGAAACAAAACCCACAGTGACACCGACCAAGCTAATAAATACATTAAGCAAGAGTATGAAAACGACAAATAATTGTCATGGTTTTGCCACAAAATACGTTTTATTGTGTCTCTCTCTCTTTCAAACACACCCACACAGAAACGTGTTGTCAGCGCTGCTCTGACAAATCCGTAAAATAGTTTAACAACTTAAAAGCTTCATGACATTTTTCACAGCGAGGTTATAACTGCAGTTCTTGAGGAAGATAAACTTACAGTTTCGCTATTAGATAGCAGACTATAATACCATTGATACAGTTATTAACACAGTGTGTGAGAGAGAGAGAGATAGAGAGAGAGAGACTTAGCCTACCTGAGTCTGTGCGTCTCTGACAGCAGCGTCTCTCTACAAGGCTCGAGCCTCCATTATAGTTCTGAAATTATGTTTTGGAATTAGCAACAGAGGCTTGAGATGAGAAGCTTAAGAAATGAGTGTTTTAAGGACAAAAACCTGATAAATCTTGAAATTCACCATCAGAACAGTGTCTTGAGGTGTGGTAACCGTAGTATAAGTGGAATAATTGACTCCAGGCTATTGCATTATTAGTCATATACTTCATCATTTATCATGTTAACTGAGGCCTGTAGTAGAGATCGACCAATATTGAGTTTTCCTATAGCCGATGCTTAGAGATGCCGATGGCCGATATGTGCTGCTGATTTTTAGGGCCGATATCTTGAAGTTTTTCCCTTCATTTGCATGCTAAAATGTCACACTAATAATAAGTGGATGCACAACATTTCTAAACTTAAGATCATTTATTGAACACTGACTTGAACCATCTCTCGAATCTTAATCTTGTGAACTGCACTGTATTAAAATAAAAATATTTATCCAAAGTTAACCAAACAAATCAATAAATTGACCAAGTATTAAATGTATAAAACAGGTAATATAAACAAAAATCTGTCAATCATTTACATAAAAGCTTTAGAGCATTTGTCAAGCAGAATTTTTTAAGTTTGTTGGAACATAAATGTAAACTTACATATACATTTAAATAAAACAAAACTTTATAAATAAAAATCAATTAAAAACGTTGTCATGTTGCACAGCCTTGTATGCATGAACAGTGCTAAACTCTTAGTGATTTCTGACATTCTTGACGGTCAACGTTAGACAGGTTTAATGAGGATAATAACTGTGCGACATATATATAGTCATTGTTCGGAACATATCACTTTATTAGTCTGATGTCCATTTTTATTACACAGTTGATGGAAACACACACAGATGCACATATTCTTGAGCTGAATTTTCATTAATGCAAAGTTGGATGGAAACCCGGCTATTGTCTGCATCAAACCATGCTTCCAAACAAATATCATACACTTCTGCGCAGTGGCGTAGCGCAAATCCACGCCCCCAAGTTACTTACCCTGATTCCTATGTTACAGTAAGAGTGTCCTTAGTTTTTCCCCCATGGCTTCTTCATTTTCTCCTAGTTTTTGTTAAAGGCACACTATGTAGTTTTCGCCTCTAGAGGTCGCTCATTCAAAACAGAGGTGTAGCTTGATGACTCCTTGATTTCACTGAATCATGGGAGGTGTTGTCTTCATGTCTACAGCTGGTGGATAAGAATCGGGACAGGACTCGGACAGAAATCATGTGCATGGATGAGCTGATGTATTAAAGATTTATTAACATTACTGTAGAATGAAGCAGGATGTGGCTGAAAGCCGTTGAGGCGGAACAAGACTGGAGCGATTGCTAATGAGAGACGAGTGCGACACACGTCTTGAGAGCAGTGGAGCTTTTATTATGCCGCAGGTGTCACTTCTGCTTCTTCTGGTCATGTGTATGTGTGTAGTAACGCAGCGCTGTTTATCATATTGGATACATTACATTGTGTTGAAAATTATTATAATGCTACTCTATATTCACTCTGCAGCTGCTATGAGACACTTGTCACACACTGCAGTAAGACAGATCAATGTTAGTCATTGTAAAACATGGTACTCACGGTAAATCAAGAAAACAAGATTTAAACAGTAAGACTGTGTTGAGCTATTAACATGATTAGTTTTCTGTCGATGAATGTATTCAAACAGTTGCTCACCTGTCTAATAAAACACATCATATATTAAAGCATCTCTGGTGTTTCCATGGTTTCTACAAATAAATACCCTCGGAAACCAAGGGTAACGCAGGTATGATGTCATATAGGCGACGTACGGACACGCTTATTTCTCTGGATTTAAATATTCTTGGAAACATTTGGGCTAATGTACACAAGTCAACAAAATATACAACACTCTTCTAGTGGATTTGGGATATTTTAATCTAATAATCTTACATATTGTGCTTAAATAAATAATGACACAGTGTGATATTGGTGTTGTTCATCTGAGGTTTGATTTTGATTGGGACACTTTTTCCAAGTCAACTCAATTGCAAAAAGTGTCCCAATCAATCTGAATTCATGCTTTTCAGCATTATTTATATCAGTGCTCTGTAAATGAAGCACAAATGTTTGTTTTCTTCTCTCCAGGAACAGCAAACTGTCTTTGTCTGTTTCACACTGATGAAACAGCATCTGAATGATGATTATATAGAAATGTCAAACACATATTCATGTTTTTAAGTGCAAAAACACACTTGTTCAAATGGCAACATTCTCCTTTTATTTCTTTGTTTCTATGTGCCGCCGTCACAAATGAAGAGAAGAGGAGACCATTGATGAAGGGTGAGATTCTGTTGTTTGAATATCTTTAAAGCCTGATCATGATTTGTTGTGTAAGATGTGGCTTCATTCACTTTAGTTTTTATTCAGTTTTCAGATTTCAAACACAGTTTAAATGAACTTTACATTTTAGATGCTCATTTTAGCACGAGTTCACAAGTACAATATGATGTTCATTTGTGAGAAAAGAGCTTAAACCAGACTGAACTTGTCAAATAAGTGAGATGAACTTCTGACAGTCTGTGTTAAATGATTTTATACATGTAAATGCTTGACTTTAGTTTTGATGTCTCGTATAATATGACTGAATCCAGATCAGTACATCTCTTTTAATTTGTCATTGTCTGTGTATTTTCTGTCAGACTCCACAGATGAATGAATCAGTGACTGTAGAGATGCTGCTGCTGAAAGCAGATGATCCAGATGGAGTGAATGAGCAGGAGAGTTTACTTTAATGAGATTAGACACGCCCACCAGTGTCAATCACTCTGACATCATCAACACTTCAGCTCCAACAACAAAAACTCATTTCTGCTTTCATAAGCCTCTAGAATCCGTCCAGTTACAGAGAGAAATGAACCCGTGTCTGTTGAGATGATGAACCTGCATGTAAAAAGCTGCTGTGGTTTCATATGAACCAAGAAACATAGTAATCAAACACTTTAATAATCATTTTAATAATGTTACACTTCATACCTGTACCTCTGTTAACACAATACTAGTGTGAGTCTCACAGCTTTGACTGTGTGATTATCGACAGTGAGTGTGAGGAATATGACTTTCATAAAATGTTTTACCACAGTATTTGAATTTGATGTTTAATGTAATTAACACCAGTGTCAGATTAACGTTCATGTTCAGAACTAATCACATGTCTTTGAGATCACATGATCTTCTCTTCATGTGTATAAGTTCATTAGCGCAGCAGAATAATAGTCCTTTGCTGCAATGCATTTAACGTGTTTATTGCAGCTACATTTAATCTCTTTCTCATCAAACAGCCAGACTAATGAATGACTTGACACATATCGAGGCAGAGCCTAGACAAGGCTTGCTTTTGTGTGTCCATAAATTTGGCAACTTATGCATGTTTAGATCAGAATTATTATCATTATAGTAGTTTATCTCAGAAATAATAATTTACTTTGCATCTGCACTCACAATTACCTAATAGCCAACAGCTTTGGCACACTGCCTGTTTTATTATTGCTGACCACCTATCAAAAACTGTGTGGCAACGCTGTGCGACTCACGCGACTGCACAGATATAGTGAGTGAAGCCCAGACCAGTATCAATTTAAGTCATACACAGATGTCATAACTTTTTTTAAAGGAAATACTCAGAGATTTGGACAGTGGAGGAACTTGAAATAATATGACAGATATGAAAAGAAATGATATTGTACCATAGTTAATGTTCACATCACATCTATTATAGTTCTATTATGATTTTTATTCAGTAGTGAAATATGAATTTGACATAGGCTAATGATTTTAAGGTGAACTTGTTTAAAGGCATCTTTACACAGAAAAAGCGGCACAGAAACCAAGTCTGAAGCGGCATAAAATCACAAAAATGTGCATTTACACAGACTGTTTAATGCTCCTCTGAAGCGGCATAAATGCATTTACACAGGAATTAAAATCGCAGGAAACAATGCTTTGAACATAAGTATTTCAAAACTAACAGTTAACAAAATTAATTTAAAAATAATTAAATAATAAACAATGAAATATAACTCGAAATAAAAAAATACGAAAATTGAAAGTAGTAAACTGCGTGCTATAGGCTATCTCACGCTTTGATGTTTGTCATAATAAAAATTGTTACAGATGGAACGATGCAACAAGAAATTATTCATTATTACACCGGGTAGATCACAACAGGATTAAAAGAGGTCGAACATTTTTTTTTTTTTTTTTTTTTCAAAGAGACAGAAACAACAAATGATGCTAGCATTTGCCTGTATCAGGCAGCAGCAGATTACCAGACAGACCGTCGTGTGTGGTATATCGTCCTCAAGGACATGATTTTTGGAATATAATATAACAGTACACAATCAGTGACGCCGATTGTGTTAAGCATTTAACGTCACCTTATTTGAGAGAAATGTAGCAGTGCGTTGATCTGACAGTCTCTTCATAGGAAGATTACAAACGCTGAAAGCCAACTGATGACACGACGATTCTCTGCTTTTATTTTGGTGGTTTGCTTCACGATGTGAGTACTGGACTCTTTTACTTCAATGCCCCTTGTTGGATGACATTATTTTTATTATTTGCCCTATATGTGTTGTCTCCTGCTTCTTGAATCTCGCGCCCCCTGAGCTGACTGGAATGCTTTTGGTTGTTATGACAGTGACGTAGTTTAGGGCGGCTATATTCCGCGTTCATTTACACTGAACCAGAACAGTATCAGACTCGCCTTTGATACTAGGGGCTGAGGTGGGTCAGACCCGGCGTATTTTAGGTTTTCTTTAATGCAGCATTGCGTCTTTACACTGACTCCTGAGCAGATACAGACCCGCTTCAGAGTAGCTATAAATCGGCTGTGTAAAGATGCCTTTATATGAATAAAACCCTGAAATAAAACTTTGTACAATAAACCAGAGATGAAGGGTTTTCATATTTAATGCCATCTACCAGTGTCAGAAATTAACTTATATGGGACAAATGATTTTCAGGGGTATTTTTTTTACCTTTATATATTATTTCTTTCCTAATCTTATTAAATATGTATGCTATCTATAATGTTAAATTCTTAAATGTAGTCAAATAAATTAGAATAATATGACACTAGGCTGTTACCAATTAAATCAGTATCAACCAACTGCATGATGCTTTCAGATGTAGCTACTTACAGTAAATAAGTAAACTGTATAATATAATGATATTAATATTTTAAGCAACATTTGTAATTCAGAAATATGAAATGACAAAATGAAATGATTGGATTATATAAGTGATATCGCCACTATAGTGGCGGTAAGTCATTGTGTTAAGAAGGAGTCATTTATTCATTTGTCGATTCGTTCAAAACACTGATTCATTCAGGAATAAAATCAAGTGGCTGTCTATATTAATTGGTCACTGAATCATTGTCTATATTATTGGGTTATTCAAAGACTCTTATTCATTCAGTAATGAATCAACTCTGTGTGCCTACTGCGAGTCAGTCACATAACGGTTCTGTGACTTTATTTGCTTTGGAAGTTTAGTTGGCAGAGAAAATAACCGTTCTGTCTGCCATCAGTTAGCCAGCCAATACTTAATATTAATTAAATAATCTCGGTGTATTGCCTAAAAGAAAAGTTATGACATCTGTGTATGATGACTTAGATTGACACCCAGGTTACCATAGCAACCACCTAGCAACCACCCAGAACACCCTAGCAACTGCCTAGAAACACCTTAGCAACCACCCAGGTTACCATAGCAACTGCCTAGCAACCACCCCAAATACCATAGCAACCGCATAGCAACACCTTAATAACTACTCTGTGTACCCTAGCAACCACCCCGAGTACCCTAGCAACCACATAGCAACAGCCTATCTAAAAAGCTCAAAAAGCAGTTTGAATTTGATCCAAATTTTCAGAAGTGATGTGATTGATTTGAATGTGGAAATTTGAAACAAAAGTTAAATCTTTCTTCACAAAAGATCTTCATTGTGTGAGATCTCTCTGATGCACATTTATGAGAGAATCTCAACACATTGGACATTTATATGAACTCAGTATTACTGGAATGACAGAGTTTGTTTCTATGGAGCACTAAAGTCTTTTTCCTTCTGTAATGGTGTCCAATGTTGTTTGAACCCAAACATTGTTCGAAATATCTTATTTTGTTCTTTTGTTTGTGTATTTGTATATATAAGTCTGTGTATATAATATGCTTTCTGTGGACTGCCTCAGTTTTCCTCACATGGACTGAAATTGTTGTGCACAGTCTCCTAAACTAATGACCAGTTCATCACATGCTCAAATGGCAATTTTTATAGGCTATTAAAATGAAGTTATGTAGCATCATTAAGAACTAACATGAACTAAAAATACCAGTGAACAAAAGGTTTCGTTTCAGTGAGTAATTCACACCCTGACTAGGAACATGTCGAAGGGAATCATTTCAATAACCCTATGATTGCATATAAATATGGATAATTGAATCGAATTAATCAAATCGCATCAAATTTTAATGTGGATCATCTCGAATCAAATTGTTCTGAATTTGCATAAAACATTCTTGAATCGAATCGAACACCTATGAATCATTAATCTTATCAATAATGTGTCTGCCCAAAGATTCACAGCACTATTAATTAAATCTCTAATGCTATACCTTGATTGTGTTGCATTCATGTACTGATCATGTGTCACTTTTAAGGCAATCTGTAAAGCACCATTTAAAATACTGTTATTTATTTTCCTAATGTAAAAAGTAAGTATGAATTGGGTTATGAAATATTGTATATAATAATGAACTTTGTATCTTAATGTCTATTGCTGTACCTTGTGAGTGCATGTATAAATTGTAACCAGAAATTCGTTAACATTTGTGCTGAAATTGTCCTTCTCAGACGCCGTAGTGATCAGGTGGTCTAGTGAGCTTATTTAGATGGCAGGTGGGCATGCATGTTAGATGCTGATTGCTTGTTTGAGCCTAAACTTTTAATATGGATTTTATAATTTGCATCATTTGAACTGAACTGTATGTAGGCTACGTTGATGTTGACGAAAGGATTATCATACTTGATTTGCACTCCTTGGAGAGCGTAGCGAGGTATATTGATTAACAAAATTAATGTATCAATGAATGTTTGTTGTAATAATGTTTGTGATGCTTATCTAATGTGTTTGAGCTTATTTGAATATGATTTTTTTTTGTTTTTTTTGTAGTTTTCACAGTGCTGTGAGGTGCTGTGATTCATTGCATGGCATACGGAATAAAGATGCTGTTTGAATACATCGCGTTGTCATGCATGGTGAATTAAAAGAAACTTATGACATCAGTTGAGGCTTTCAGATCCAAGGGGTTGTTACAATGAAATAAAAAATTCCCTCCATCTGTTTTCTGAATGAATGTTATTGATCTTATTGTGAGTAATGTAGCCATGCGTAGGTTTCATTTATTTATTTCTTGACCTTGTAATTTTGAATCAAAATGCCATAACCATAAACTGACTTCTCTCTGGTGATGAACACAGGACTTCTCTGATCATTTCACTCACTCACATCCTGTTCCTGCAAGCTTTTATACGCTTCACTTACTCATCTAGTGTGAAGCAGGCTGATGTTTGTTTGTTATCTGTCTTGTGATCGACAATGAAAGTTTTTCTGAATGACCAGAAAAACATGTCAGATGCTCTTTGAGCAAATTATTGTTTGTTTGAGGTGAATTCAGACTTTTTGTTTTCCTTTAGTTTTTCTTTTAGTTTAAAAGAGGATCTTTGGGTGCTTTCACACCTGCCTCATTTAGTTCGGTTGAATCGTAGTTACCAGAGTTCGTTTCCCCCGTTAGTCCGGTTCGTTCGGGCAGGTGTGAAAGCACCAAAAGTGGACCAAACAGCGTATCGAGACCTGCTTGAAGAGGTGGCCTCGGTACGCTTTCAAACGAACTCTTGAGCGGTTCACTTGAGATGTGAAAGCAATCGACCCAGTTAACGGACTGCAAGGTTATTTAATCTTACATTTATGGTCCCGATTCGTGCCTCATTCTCAGTTTGTCTTTTTCACTCATTGAATGCATAGTCATGAACATGAAGCCAATCCGTTCACAAAACCTCCTCCCAGACTTACTTCAGTACAGGGCTTTTAAACATGTTCAGGGGGTGGTGTAACAATTGTCCAATGAGAATATACTTTCATGATATAGGAATGTGGTACATATAGAAAAAACAAGTCTAAATATGGTCAACATCTGGTCCAGTGCCCCTGCCTGCCTTGGGCTCCAGTAAGGCCTAAAAAGCAGGGACCCTTTCTTGGCTGCATTCCAAGAAACACACACACATATACATTGTGTACATTAAAACTAGATGTGTGACGAAACCTTAACAACTAGTCTCCGTCCTACCCTTGCATCCATGAAGACCAGGTGAGGGAAAACAGGGAGAAACGGGGAAAGAAAAGTCAGGCTGATAAGAATATCTATCACGGACCAACGAACCAAATGATGTCATAATACATAACAGGAAATGTGATATAGAAAGCGGTAGTGTCTGATTCTGTGAGTGAGCACATTATTTACCATAGCTGAAAACCAACGAGGGCCTCTGTTGTGTAATTACACTTCTCCGTGCGAGAACGCTGTCCCGACAAAGCCTTTTCCCCGCTCTGCTTCATTATAAAATGTATATGGTCTCTCTCGACACACTGACAACAGTTCGCCAACTACTAGACAGCGCTGGGAAACCAGAGACGGACCGAGAGAGAAAGAGAGAGAGTGCGTTTGAATTTGCCGCATTAATATATCATGTAGTATAATTTAACAGCGGGAAAGACGGCTACATTTATAAAGTGTTTGCGTGTGTCTCGACAGTTAAAAATAAAGCCACAATAAACTCATAGAGCGAACTTGTCAATCATTATTTTGATGGATGACGCAGAGAAAATTCTGACCAATAAGAGGACAGTTTTACTCGCATGTGACTTGCCTTAATGCATTTTGGTACGCTTTGAAATGTTGCCATGTGAAAGCGAACCGAACCAAGAAAAAAAGCAACATTGTAACAAATTTAGTCCCTGTTTCGGAACAAAACAAGCGATCCATAGGTGTGAAAACACCCCTTTAAATAGTCAAGCTCAACTAAATCTACACGTCTGATGTTTGTTGTGTGGATTTCAGGCTGTTCTGTTGGTCAAAACGCACATTAGATTTGAGGTCGATTTAATTCATTTATATCTTCATGTAGATTTCTATAATATGGTAGAATCAGAGAAAGCTGAGTTCATTACTGATATTTATAAACTGAGTGAATGAAACATTTGAGATGTTGAACAATTGATCAGTAACAATTGATCAGTAATGCTTTTGCTAATTTTATTTAATTAACACCAGTGCCAGATTAACATTCATGTTCAGAACTAATCACATGTCTTTGAGATCACATGACCTTCTCTTCATGTGTAGGAAATTCATTAGTGTGTTTGAGACAAACAGCTTTGACCATTCAGTGTTATTCAGCTTCACTGTAAGTGACAGTATTATTGGAAAAATAATTATAACCAACTACTTAAGTTGACATTCTTCATTCTTATTTATTCTATATATATATATTGTTGTTTCTTGTGTTTTATTTTTTTTTGTCAGAAGCATGTTATTAATGAAAATTTGATCTTATAGTGCCTTTATATTCATGCTGAAGCACTTACAGTAGCCTTACTTAACTTCTCACAAAAAAAGTTGAAGAAAAAATTTTGTTCAAATCTAATACTCAGTGCCATGATACCACATTGGTGTTTCTTGAGTTTTATTATTTTTCAGAAGCATGTTGATGAATATTGCTGTACTGCTGATCTTAATGTCTGATCTCTTCTGTCCTCTAGTGGACAAACACTGATACAGCTTTTGCTTCCTAATAAATCTTTTAACATGAATTATTGTCTAGTTGTGTTGATTGTAATGACAAATGCCCAGCAATAAAATGAGACTTCAATCAGCTGTTGTTCAACTTTTAAGAGCACTAGATAATAACTTTGTGGTCAAAAAATATTGTCCATGTGTCAGGTTTTAGAGATGTACACATCACCACATAGAGAGAGAAAGTTAGAAATGATAATGTTTGAATTTGGTGGTTTTTCACCACTTCTCACCATTTTTGTTTGTTAGAAATATAAACTGAATTTAGTAATGCTTTTGAAATGAAAAACTCTGTGTTTAATAAATTATATATATATTTATTTCAGACTGTGGTGATGTGGTTTCTCCACTGTATGGATCTTCATGTGTATCATTAGGTGACTTTAATAAAGAGAAACTCTTTCCACACTGATCACACGTGTGCGGCTTCTCTCCAGTGTGGATCCTCTCATGTGTTTTTGACACACTGAATCTTGTCACAGTGTGAACACCAACAAACATAGGCTTATGCTGAACTTTATTCTTGTACATTTGGATTTATCATCATCAGTTATATGTTGAATTTATATTTTAAAAAATGCACAGAGTGTGACATCATATCACGATCATTGAAGTGTCTGTAGAAATGTCTAGAGTGACTAGACTTTAAATAGAATAAATCACCAACTGAATTATCTGCCATGACCTGCAGAGGTCCAATAGCGATCTTAAAGGTGCCCTAGAACTTTTTTTAAAAAGATGTAATATAAGTCTAAGGTGTCCCCTGAATGTGTGTGTGTGACGTTTCAGCTCAAAATACCCCATAGATTTTTTTTATTCATTTTTTTAACTGCCTATTTTGGGGCATCATTAGAAATGAGCCGATTCAGGGCTGCTGACCCTTTAATTGCTCATGCTCCCTGCCCCAAGAGCTCGTGCTTGCCTTAAACAACATACAAAAAGTTCAAACAGCTAATATAACCCTCAAAATGGATCTTTACAAAGTGTTCGTCATGCAGCATGTCTAATCGTGTAAGTATAGTATTTATTTGGATGTTTACATTTGATTCTGAATGAGTTTGAGGCTATGCTCCGTAGCTAAAGCTAACATTACACACTGTTGGAGAGATTTATAAAGAATGAAGTTGTGTTTATGAATTATAGCGACTGCAAGTGTTTAAAAATGAAAATAACGACAGTCTTGTCTCCGTGAATACAGTAAGAAACGATGGTAACTTTAACCACATTTAACAGTACATTAGCAACATGCTAACGAAACATTTAGAAAGACAATTTACAAATATCACTAAAAATATCATATCATGGATCATGTCAGTTATTATTGCTCCAGCTGCCATTTTTCACTGTTGTTCTTGCTTGCTTACCTAGTCTGATGATTCAGCTGTGCACAGATCCAGATGTTAATACTGGCTGCCCTTGTGTAATGCCTTGAACATGGGCTGGCATATGCAAATATTGGGGGCGTACATATTAATGATCCCGACTGTTACGTAACAGTCAGTGTTATGTTGAGATTCGCCTGTTCTTCGGAGGTCTTTTAAACAAATGAGATTTATATAAGAAGGAGGAAACAATGATGTTTGAGACTCACTGTATGTCATTTCCATGTACTGAACTCTTGTTATTCAACTATGCCAAGATAAATTAAATTTTTTGAATCAAGGGCACCTTTAACTCATAGCGAATAAAATAGTTATGTCACACATGTTTGCTTAGCTCAAACGTTGTTTTTAAGAACCGAAAAGTACCCTATCGGTACCCTTAGAATAAATAAAGTATGTAAAAAACATATGTTGAGGCTATATTTTTCCATTTGCAAAAATACAAATGCATCTAGACTTTTCCTGGGGAATTACTCTGTAAACAGTTCTCTGCCCCATCACCCACTGCTTTGAGAAAACAGCATTTTTCTCAGGTTTCACACCACGTTTGCATGAAGGTGCTTGGAGAGAGATAGAGAGAGATTTTTAGACTTCATTGCATTCTGCTATTCAAGTTAAGGACATCAAAAAAAGTAAGGAGTGTTTTTTTTCCCCTGCTCTCTGAAAATGTGAGTTGTTTTATGAATCATTTTAATACTGTTTTAGAAGCATTGTTTAATTTTATACAATGAACAGGTTGTAGAGAACGGTCTGGATGCATCCATAAGAAATATCTTACTTAGGTCTGGTTTAAGTCAGTATGAAAAAACAAAACTCTACTCAAAAATGAAATTTACTAATTTGTTATTTGTTTAAAGTGACGGGGGACCCCGGATGACGTACACATCTCAGTACCTACATACTTTTGAGTGTGTAGCAGAAGAGTAGACAAGCTTCCCAGCCAGCAATGACATGTGGGGCCCAAATGGGTTAACTACGGGTTCCATGGGTACTGTGTGGGCATGGGCTTTGGCTGGGTGAAATCAGTGGGTCCCATGTAGGTTTTGTAGTACGAGTCCTACATAGGAAGCCCATATGAGCTGATTACATGGGCCCCATAAGGGACAGGCATGGGCCAAGTGGGCATGGGCTTGATCTGGGAACACATATATGGGTCTTGCATGGCATATTTATGGGCCAAGTGGGCATGGGTTTGAACTGGGAACACATATATGGGTCCTGCATAGAATTTTTATGGGCCAAGTGGGCATGGGTTTGAACTGGGAACACATATATGGGTCTTGAATGGCATATTTATGGGCCAAGTGGGCATGGGTTTGAACTGGGAATGCACATATGGGTCCTGCATAGAATTTTTATGGGCCAAGTGGGCATGGGTTTGATCTGGGAACACATATATGGGTCTTGAATGGCATATTTATGGGCCAAGTGGGCATGGGTTTGATCTGGGAACACATATATGGGTCTTGAATTGCATATTTATGGGCCAAGTGGGCATGGGTTTGAACTGGGAATGCACATATGGGTCCTGTATAGAAATTTTATGGGCCAAGTGGACATGGGTTTGATCTGGGAACACATATATGGGTCTTGAATGGCATATTTAGGGGCCAAGTGGGCATGGGTTTGATCTGGGAACACATATATGGGTCTTACATGACATATTTATGGGCCAAGTGGGCATGGGTTTGAACTGGGAATACATATATGGGTCTTGGATGGCATATTTATGGGTCAAGTGGGCATGGGTTTGAACTGGGAATGCACATATGGGTCCTGCATAGAATTTTTATGGGCCAAGTGGGCATGGGTTTGATCTGGGAACACATATATGGGTCTTGAATGGCATATTTATGGGCCAAGTGGGCATGGGTTTGATCTGGGAACACATATATGGGTCTTGAATTGCATATTTATGGGCCAAGTGGGCATGGGTTTGAACTGGGAATGCACATATGGGTCTTGAATGGCATATTTACGGGTCAAGTGGGCATGGGTTTGAACTGGGAATGCACATATGGATCCTGCATAGAATTTTTATGGGTCAAGTGGGCATGGGTTTGAACTGGGAAAACATATATGGGTCTTGCATGATATATTTATGGGCCAAGTTGGCATGGGTTTGAACTGGGAACACATTAATGGGTCTTGCATGACATATTTATGGGCAAAGTGGGCATGGGTTTGATCTGGGAACACATATATGGGTCTTGAATGGCACATTTATGGGCCAAGTGGCCATGGGTTTGAACTGCGTACATATAAACCAGTCCTGCATGGCATATTTCTGGGCCGAATGGGCATGGCTTTGATCTGGGAACACATATATGGGTCCTGCATGGCATATTTATTGGCCAAGTGGCCATGGGTTTGGGTGATTGGTTCAGGTCCAGCAATATTATGTAATTATCATCTACAAACAAGCATCAAAAATAAAATAAAATAAAATAAGCTTAAAGGTCCCCTTGAACATGTTTTTAAAAGATGTAATATAAGTCTAAAGTGTCTCCTGAATGTGTCTGTGAAGTTTCAGCTCAAAATACCCCATAGTTTTTTTTAATTAAATTTTTTAACTGCCTATTTTGGGGCATCATTAACAATGCACTGATTTTCACTCGACCCCGCCCCCTTCAATCTCATCTTCCCTGCCACACGAGCTCTCGACTATATTACAGCACATTTACAAAGTTCACACAGCTAATAGAGTGCCCCAGGGATGACGCGTTTTTGTAGGCCAACCCAGAAGTTAGCGGCGCACGGGTTCCCTCGACTGAAAGCCTATTCATTTTTCCCATAGACTTTTGGAAAATCGCAGAAAATAAGCTTTGTGTTTAACAAAGGATTATGACACTTACACGTTTTGTCTATCAAGATAATCTTTACAAGTTAACACAACATTTATACATTTTGAAGCCAAAATAAAGTTGTCAGATATAAAAGGCTAACAAAAGGCTATAAACGGACTACAGCACACCATGGTCGCGGATCAACGTCATCACCACCAAGCTTCCTCAAACTTTATTTAGAAAACAACGTTATTTAAAAACATGCTCGCTGATTATGATCTGCGCTGTGTATGATACTTATCCACTTTTTCATGAGGAATGCTGTCCAAATGTCCCGTTTTTAATGATGACGTCTAAAGTCCCCGCCAAAGGAAGTAGTCCCTTTTAGCAATTTGTTAACAACCGCCGATTTTAAGACACAATAAAGGTTTAAAAAATCACAAGTGGGTTATAACTGGTGTGTTTTATGTCATAGATCAAAACATGAAAATATTTAGAAGCGTTGTTAACCACAGACCTTATTTCAGGCGATTTAGCAAAAACCCATTCAAAAAACCCATAGACTAACTCGCTTCCGGGTTTTGCCTACTGTTGTATTATATCAAGAAAATGCAATTACCCTGCCTCCTTGTTAAGGGTTTGAATGTCTGTTGCTACACATTTGGCCAATGTATTAAATATTAGGGACTGCTTACAATATTATTGTTATTTATATTGGTTTGTTTATAAGAAATGTATTATACTGTATGGCCAGAGATGTACAGTTATTGTTGGATATGTGTGTGTGCCTGTTTACGAGAAGGAGGAGCAGAGTTGGACTGCAGCACACAGAAGTTTGTGTGGTTCTATGTGTGTGTGCTCAAGGACACAGAGAACTGTGGTTCCACTCCTAGAACCTTATAAGGACATCAGCCATCTTGGCTGAGTTTACTGGAGTCCAAGGACACAAAAGCCAGACAGCTTGCATCTGCGAGGCCTTGAGAAGTGTCTGGAAACTTTGGGAAAGTTACAACGTACGTCAATCAAGAAGATAACCAAACGTCTGCAATAAACAACACGAGTATAAAAGACTGATGAGCTGATTGCCTCTTCGGATACTGATACGTCAGTACCCCCGATGCCTAGAACCCAGAGCTGAGGACAAGAAACCCCAAGCTGAAGATGGGAAGCCCAGAGCTGACTACACCTTTGACTCAAGAGTGATTACTGTATTTTATACTTTATTGATGAAGTTTTATTTGCTTTTACATTTTTGTTTATTATAAAAGAAAAGTAACCAATTAAAATAAGTTTAATTGATTACAAAAGCTGCCTACCTTAGCTTGATTTATAGTGGTTTAAGACTTGGAACGAGAACGTACCACAGAGGAGTCTTCTGACCAAATTGTAAGTAATTTAAAATGCTTATAATTTAGGCCAGACTCGACTTACTTTACCTAACCTGAGAATAATAAATAATAAGGTTAAAAGGTGTTAAGAGCAAAATTCACACCGCAAAACACTACAAAAACGCGTCATCCCTGGGGCACTCAATACAACCCTCAAATGAATCTTTACAAGATGTTCGTCATGCATGCTGTATGCACGCTTCGAATTATGTGAGTAAATGATTTATTTGGATGTTAACGTTTTATTGTGAGTGAGTTTGAGGCTGTGCTCCGTGGCTAATGGCTAATGCTACACTGTTGGAGAGATTTATAAAGAATGAAGTTGTGTTTATGCATTATACAGACTGCAAGTGTTTATAAATGAAAATAGCGACGGCTCTTGTCTCTGTGAATACAGTAAGAAACGATGGTAACTTTAACCACATTTAACAGTACATTAGCAACATGCTAACGAAACATTTAGAAAGACAATTTACAAATATCACTAAAAATATCATGTTATCATGGATCATGTCAGTTATTATTGCTCCATCTGCCCTTTGTTGCTATTGTCATCGCTTGCTTACCTAGTCTGTTGATTCTGCTGTGCACATCCAGACGTTCTGCCCTTTCTAATGGCTTGAATATGAGCTGGCATATGCAAATATTGGGGGCGGAGCCCCCGACTGTTACGTAACAGTCAGTGTTATGTTGAGATTCGCCTGTTCTTCGGAGGTCGTTTAAACAAATGAGATTTATATAAGGAGGAGGAAACAATGGAGTTTGAGACTCACTGTATGTCATTTCCATGTACTGAACTCTTGTTATTTAACTATGCCGAGGTAAATTCAATTTTTGAATCAAGGGCACCTTTAACTTTGTATATCAAGGGGAGCCTTATCATGCAAGCTCCTCTTGGCAAAGCAAAATCTGCTCGTCACAACATGGCAGACAGAGCATCATTCTGCTTGCTTCGATGCTGGACAGGACAAGAGGAAAAAAGAAAAAAAAAGACTTGCAGGAGGCCTCATCATCAATCTGTCTGCCACTTCTGTGTTGTTAGATGTCCTTGGACCAAGGAGTAGCATGTGTTTCTATCAAGGTGTAGCTCATACACCAACAATGACTGATGTGTTGGCTGTAAAAGGTACAGTAGATCTGTTTGATTAGGCTATCTGAAGATCTTCAGGATGCATTGACATATACATGGTTTATGGTTTAAGACGGTAAAGGGAGGGGCTGAGGTAGTTAAAGAAGTAGGCCTGTAAGGACAGAGGCCCTTTCAATTTAAGTAAAAGAATAAAGCTGCAGAAAGCCTTCCGACAGTGCATGGAGCATTCACATAAACACTTTCATTGGTGCAGTGACCCAGATTGGGACAGATTTATGGGGATAAGTGTAAAGGAGACAGCATTGCTACTGCTGGCATTTGAATATTTACAATATTTATATTGTATGAATATTTAGCATAAGTTGCTTATAACATATAGTTGCCTGTAGAATGTTGGGTAAATCCCTCCCTGATGCCTCATAGGACCCATTTTGCTACCCAATTGGCTTTTGGTCAGTTTGCACATCCATCTACCACGCCGGATACCCAGATTCAAGACCCGCTTGGGGAGTGGTTTCTGGTATCAGAGGTGGAAGTCATTAATAACAAATACTCAGATTACTGTAATTAAGTAGTTTTTTGGGGTACTTGTACTTTTATGAGTAGATTTTCAAGCCTGTACTTTTACTTGTAATATTCATTAATCCATGTAATCTACTAAGTTACTTTAAAAATCATAGTTAAGTACTGAGTACAATTTTAATTCATATCCAAACCTTTTATCTGCATTTTTGTAGCCAGTAAGGTGATTTGATAGCAAACAAGCTGATGAAAACTGGGTCATGAGGACGGAAAACAAAACAAAACAAAAAAAGGACGTTAATGACTGATCTTTCATTGATTCTGAATGAAGAATTTAACCAGTTAAAATGTATTAATGGATATTTAATCAATAGTCGTGGCTCCTCATGTAATTTAGTTTTTTGTCTGCCGGAGACATTTGCTTAAAGGGGTACTTCACCCCTGGAAAGAAGAATGTGTATTTAAAATTGGTCATTTATGTAGTAGAAATGTGAAATTATTTTTTAATTTCTAGACTGAGAAAAGGCAGAAAATGTATTTTTGACTAATGTGGATGAAAGACAACAACTCCCAGAATGCACTTGTTTCGCTGCCCTTGCGAGGCCACGCCCAAACCACGCCTATCGGTCACAATCGTGAGTTAGTTCATACATTTACAGCGAAATGGTGCTAAATTGACACACGGCCTAAGGCTGAAACAAATTCCTGCAAAATCATTTACAAGTAAACAGTGCCATGGATATTCCGTATCATAGCACAAAGCGTCTCAAGGTCTCAACGGAAAAAAAAACGCTGCGCAGCAGAAACGCTCTCAAGCGCTCACAGACGGACGTTTTAAGCAGAGCGCCTAGCGTTTTCAGCTGGCTAAAAACGCTCTGGTGGACACACGGCCTAAGCGTATTCGCCTAGAGGTAAGACTCGCTGATACTAGACTCTATTTCTGATAACGCAGTAGCCTATATGTAGGGTTGTAGGTAGCAGTGAAACTGCAAACTTAGCAAAGTAACGTTAGATAGACAATTACATATAAGTTGACTGTTATCAAAGTAAAGCCACTGTTCTGTAAAACTGAGTTAGTCTATTTATCTGTTTATGCTAACGTTACCACAAAAGCCTGTTGCTGTATTGGTTGAGATGACTGCAGAGACCGATAAATTTGCGAGATGAACCACTGATGTAGTGCAGACTACAACAAAATAATGTTAATTACTGTAAGCTTAAAAATATAACTGACACCCACTTTTGATAAAATCTTTGATCTATGTCCATGAGTAACCTCAAACGCGCATATGTTATGGGCGTGGCGAAAAAATGCTGAACTACCTGCTATTACTGGCTGTAGTTTTAAGCCTCTGGCCAAAAAAGCCTCTGATGACGCAAAATGACGATTTTTGCTTCATCGGAGGCTTTTTTACAGAATAAAAATGCATAAATCTCTCATCTCGGGCTGATATGAAGTGGGAAAGCATGGTAATTCGAAAATACTAGTGGTATTCTACTAATACAAAGCTTAATGCTAAATCCTGAAGTATCCCTAAGGAAATAAATCTTAAATGAGAAAAAAATGAGGGAAAAACACTTGTTTTGCATCTTATCAATTGATTAATAGATTGTTGGCATGTTAACTTCTGGTAAAGGAAAACATAATTTCCAGCCCTAGTCTGGAGAAGTGACGGTGACATCAGTGGTTAAAAGTAACTAATACTCTGAATATGTTCTTTTTAATTTTTTTTTTTTAATTTTTTTTTTACAAACTGTACTTTTACTTCAGTATTTCTCTAACACCGGTACTTTTACTCGTAATTGAGTAATATTTTAGCAATGCACTTAATTGACCCTTCGCAAAGACCCGCCCCCCTTAGTTACTGTTGCTTTGTCCGACAAGCCGTGGCGCTGTCACCCCACACGCAGTGAAAAATACATCGCGGAACAAAGAGGATACTGACATCGACAGACAAGACAGAGCAGGTTACTTATGATATTAAACAAAGTCCCAGCTTTCAAACAGTGTAGTTATTAAAGAAATTCAAACAATAAAAACCGTTTTGTTGCTCTTTAATTTGTCGTGACCATGGTCGTGACAGATTGCAGTAGATCCTCAGCTCAACCGCTCGTGAACTGATCATCTCTTCCTATTAGTCCATTTATAGCATCAAATAAACATGAATGAACATGAGAATGAATGTTGTTTCAAACGCGGAAAGACGTCAGTACACACAATTTTTCAAGTTTAACTCCACCAAGGTTAATCTTTTAACTACTGGCTGCTTTGTCCGACAATATGGCGGATTCGGCGTTCTGATTGGTTAGATCGCTTGTCAATCAAACTCCCGGCGAAAGGTCAATTGTACTTGACTAGATTTTCAGTACTCTCCACCACTGCCTGTTATGCACAACAACACCTAATTAGGCTCATTCATAATGAAGCCAGCGAAGCAGTTAAGTCGTTTGTTAATTCTCTCACATATCCTTTAATTTACGAATTTTACTGTATTAAATTGTTATTTGGTCAGGCAGTTCGGACATCTCTGGGGCCTGTATGCCGTTTCGCGCTCAAAACGTTAACAGTCCATTCGGAATCGGAAAGCAAGCTGGCTGTGACTTGGAGGTGAAGCGCATATTTCTTCCGACCAACGCCGAATTTCCATAAAATTAAGGTAAGTTGAAATATTATGTTGCCATAAAAATAACACTGCAGATTGTACAGTAGTCTGTGTTTTTGGTTTGTGCTGTTTAATCTGATGTAGAATCTAACCAAAAGGAAAAACAGCGGGTTTGGTTTAGCTATAGGGCTGGACAATAATTCAGTATCAATATATCACAATATACTTTTATTCAATAACGGTGATATTATAAAATATATTCATCATTATTTCACTTCAAATTCATCTGAGTCAATATCAGATTCAGAGTTTGGTTCCGTCCCGAACCCTTCCTCTTTTCTTTGTCTTTTCTTCTGTACTGGTCTATCCAAGTCAAACGGCATCTGAAATGAGAGGGTGGGACTTGATTTCATTCTTCGGGAATTGATTGGAAGTTGGGCGTTGCTAACAAAATGGAGGCAGATATGAATTACTCACTCCGAGCACTCACGTTACTGCAAGAGCTTTATTGAGGATGACGAGGACGGTTAACGGCACTAAACAGCGAGAGAGACTGACTGACTGACTGACGGTGCGTGTCGGCGCGGAGCGAGCGAGTGTTTTCGGTTCATTCTTATGGAAGTTGAGCCGCACGTAAGTTTAGTGTGACGCTCAACTTCCATAGGAATGAATCTAAAAATGCTCTGGTCGCTTGCTCTGCTCCAGTGGACACGCAGCCTGACTGACTGAGCGTGTTGCAGGTTCCGTTTCATGTTTACTGTACACCCCAATGACTGGCATGAGCGGTGTTTAATGCATTAATCTCTATAAAGTGAAGCACAGCATTTATCCCATACGTCACTGCAATTCCAGATAGCTCCACCCTTGCGCCATAGCATGTGACAGAAAGAGACGATGAGTCGTTTTGAAGGGGGATGGGAGGTTAATGATTTTGATTAAAGATTATGAGGGCACATTAATTTTAAAAAAATAATTAAGTTCACGGATAAATTATTGATAATAAATACTACAATATTCCATAAAAAAATAAGAATTGTCAATTTTGATTTCATGCCGACTTTAAACATAAAAACATATTGCACATATTGCATAACACATACTTCAACATATTGCACTGTCCCCACCTTTTGCTCTAAGAATAAATTGGAACAAATCAAATCAAACTAAATGTGTAAGCAAACAGTCTCAAATGTTTTGGGCTTGTAAACATCATAATGTCGGTCTCCCTGTGCATCTTGCTGGCTTCTATCGTTAGTTGTAGTGTTGCAGTTACAACTGCACTAGCAGCTAATACAAAATGAAGGATAAATATTGACTAAGGTTGAATTTTGTTTGCTTGCAAAACCCAAAGAGCAAATATAGCTGCAGATATCTTATTATAAAAATATAATAATTATTAAAACTCGTAAAATATTCTGACAAAGGAGCTAAATAAATGATAATTGTATAATAATAATATAATTACCTACATTTTAAGTATATGAAAAGCCGCCACCACGTTATTTCTTGCCGCCACCGCCTCACGATGAGGAAATCCAAAAATAAATACTTCAAGCGCTGTCTGTTGGGTGCGCTGTTTTTTTATTATTCTGCGTGACCCATGCTATTTCTGGATCTTACAGTTACGCTAGCACCCCCCCCCACCGTCATAGCTATGATCGCACCATGCTGCGTGCTCCGCGAGGGGTTACCGCCACTCTCATTTTTTGGCCAAGGAGAAACCCTGATATTGCTCAATTAAACATGATTGTAGTATCAGTTCTGGCCACAATCTTACATATGACTCCTTTAAACAGACCATCACAGATTAGGGATGTGTCACGATCTTTGGATATTGGAATATATTATCTCTGAGCCACAATTAATTTCAGCAGGTCTTTAACTTAAACACCTCAATATGTCTGTCGGTTTCATATAGTACAAAAGCTTTGTCTGTTACAGATCAAAAAGAAAAATGAATTATGATGACAGTCGTTGGACTAAACGAAGACGTGTTAAAATGAAAGTACAGGAGCACTTGAAGTTTTTGGAAGACTGCCATAATGACGAGGACATTGTGCCAACAAATATGGATTTAATTGCATCAGAGGAAGAGTTGGAGTCTCATGGAAGTAACAATTCAAATGACAGACAGATCTGTGGACATTGTGGGATTACAAATTTAAGAATCTGTTTAAGATCTGCGGATCTTACATCCTGACCATTTGGCAGGACAAGCTTAAGATACAGCAGTGTCTTTGTCTCTATGATAATGTAAAGGTATGGGCGATACTGTCAGACTGATTGGATTAGCACCTATGCATTTGAATGACACATTTATGCTGATTAGATCATGGCTGGGAAATGTAGGGAATGATCTGATTCCTTACTGCATTTGCATCCTTTGTTTAGATTGTCCACACCTCTACTCTATGTATCCCTCCCCCTTGAATGTATATGAACTACCAAGTCACTGCCTTAGTTAGATTTTGGATGACCACAGCGACACACAGCGTGTTTCTCAATAAAGAGTAACTTCTGCTTCAAGAGATCCCAAAGTCTCCTGGTCTATGCTTCTGAGATTTCCAACAGTTTTGGTGCCGTGACCCGGATAGAGCTTCTCACCTCAATCCAGATTGGAACTTCAAGCACAACAAAGATCTGATCCAAAGGAACATCCAGGCTGAATTTTCCTGTGCACCCAAGGATTGGTGAGTGATATCTATCCAAAAGAACCATTAAGACCAGTACAAATGTGTTATCCTCTGCGCCGTCAGAGAAGAGTTAACAGACAGCTGTAGGGTTTGGTTAACTAAGTTATCCTCTAAAAATGTTCTTTTAGAGATGAAGTTTATCCTCTGTTTAGGCAGGGAAGTTTAGCATCACATGCTAATAATTAGGTATCCTCTGTTCAGGCAGGGAAGAATTAGTGTAAAGTGCTAATAATTTGTGTTGTCCTCTGTTTTATCAGGGAAGGTGGTGTGTTAACAGAATAGCCATCCTCTACTTTGCTAGAGAAGAAGGTTCATCCTCTGTTAATTCAGGAAAGGTTACAGTTGTTACAGTGTGTTAGCAGGTTGGTTCTACTCTGCTCACCAGAGAAGGTTGAATACATTACGATGTGTATTAACTAGCTTAACCTCTGCTCTGTCAGGGAAGTGTTGAAGTGTATTGTTGTACCAGAAAGACATTACACAATGTTGAGAAAGAATGCTAGACTTATTCCAACAACTGAGAAAGGTGGACTAGCTACTCCTTTATGGACAGATAGTGAGTTCAAATCAGTGTTAGGAAAGCACATTCAATAGTGACTGAGTCAGTCAAATTGGATTTGACAAAGAAATTTGGGATTCATCCAGAAAAAGTTTGGTCCATTGAAGAATGCAAAAAGGTACTTGGTGCTTGTATTCGGAAGAAAAATATGAAGGGCATTATCTGCTGCCACAGAGAATTTACTCTATCCATTGCACAAGAACAAATCCAACATATTGCTAAGTTAGAAGAGCAGAACAAACAGTTGCACACTAGAGTGTCTCGTCTCACTCAGAAGTTGGGCCTTAACAAAGCCTCAACCAAATGTGATTCAAAAGACCAACAGTCAGATAAAAAACTATCCTGACTTACAGTCTTTCTGTAGACTAGAGGGCAATAGCAATACTGGATTCATGGATAAAGATGTAAAAGCAGTTGAAGTGTGTGGAGTGAGACAAAAGGCTCAGAGTAGGGCAAAAGGGGTTGACACAGTTCCATCTGTAACCCCCATACTGCAGTTACAAGCAGTCAGTACCGCTATAGGTCCTGAAGACATAGAAAGAATTGCTGAGAATTTGCCATCAGTGCATAGAAATTTTTCTGAGTTTAGGACAGAGTTGTCCAGAAAAATGAAGCTCTATGATATGTCCCTAGCGGAAGTCACACAGCTAATGTCACAAATCCTGAAAGAGTCAGAATTCAATGATTTTGAAAGTGCTGTAAATAATTCTGAGTTTCAGCATTCCAGCAAAGGCGAATTGAGGGAAGGAGTTCTGAGAGTGTTACAGAACCTTGTTGGACCAAAGGTAGACTGGTCAAAGATCACTAGTTGTGTACAGAAGGATGAAACTGTAAGTGAGTACACTGAAAGATTTTGTCAGTCAGCGGCAGCATACAATGGAATAGTTGACACTCCAGAGAAGGTGTTAGAGGATAATGGACCACTGGTCCGCATGTGGTTTGATGGGCTTTCATCAGAATACAGAAATGCATTGCCTTTCTTAGACCTCACATGGTCCAATGGAACCCTGCAAAACAACTTGGATAGGTTAGCTATTTGGGAAAGAGACTCAGATGTCAAGACAAGAGTAAAGATTGCAGCAGCATCCTTTAAGGTCAACACAGAGAATCGACAGAAACGTAAATGTCCTAAGAGAGAAGGCAGATGTCATTACTGTGGTAAACCTGGACATTGGATGAAAGAGTGTAGGAAAAACAAAAAGACATTAAAAGAAATGAACAGCTTTACTCAGCTCCTACTCAGTCTACTTGCTACATTGAAACTGCCCCTCCCCTCTTCTCCAAACTCTTGGAGCAGCAGCTTGCTGACATGCTAACCATTTGGGCTGTGAGTGTTTAATTTCCCCAGTCATTTACAAGAAAGCTTAAAGACTCATTCTGAACAAAAGAAAGTTGACTATCACTTCCACCATTTGGGGACACAGGTTAAGTACACTCACAGCCTTAAATGTTATGCTACAGCACACTCCATTCACTTGTCCATCCTCAATGGGTTATGATGTCTGCTATGACTGATGTTTCAATGGAAGATAGAGATGTAGCACAGTAAAGTTTGCAAATTAACTACAGGGAGAGAATAGGACACACAGACCAGTGAGGAGCCCAGGGAAGAACCGAAGTGCATAAGGCATCGGGGGCTAAACCCTGTGGTGAAGACTTCCTCATAGGTTTCCCCCTCTCTCAGTTTATCCCCACCTTACTGGTCTATAGGTGTCAAATTGATTAAGGCTAGGTTAAGAAAAAGAAGAACAAAACCACTATACGATCACTAGAAGTTTATGATGATCAGAGTTAGACAGAAAAACTATAGGATCATCAGAGGTGTAACGTACTAAAGTCTATGCATGAATACTGCTGGTCTGCTTTTTCTTTGTTTTCTTGTGTGCAGGTATGTGTATATGCCATGATGTCTCAAGCAACACTTGGTGTAAAGCATCACCTCAGATAACCATGAACAACCTTCATGATGACAGAGTCATCTGAGCAACTCGGAGTTGCACAACGACAAAGAATCATCTTGGGACAAACATGGAAATGGACTCTACCGAGAACAGACTCCACAGATATTCAGGCGCCATGGACTTTTAGGACTTCCACGCTTATGCTACATGGTTTTCTGTGTCATCATGTAGTTTATACAACATGTTACCACCCTGCGTTGTATATGTGTGTCAACAGTATACTCAAGTTAAAGAACAACACTTATGTAAATGTTGGACACGACACAGAATAAGATGTATGTGCCTGTAACTGTAACAAGTTGCATGACTGGAAGATGGAACTTATGTTAATAAACATATGTTATAGAAGGGATTTAAGAAGGTTTAAATTTGTATTATGTGAGAGTTACTAGAACTCTCAAAGGGGGAACTGTGGGATTACAAATTTAAGAATCTGTTTAAGATCTGCGGATCTTACATCCTGA